>NC_135232.1:377614746-377917473 GCF_051348905.1 Ranitomeya variabilis
ACAGGAGAGGCATACAAAAACACCAACCAGCTTGGGGCGAGATTTAAACACTGCTTCACTTTTTACTACTGATGCTGCATCAATAGTAAAAACATAGAATGTTAACAATAATAAAAAAAAACAAAACATTACATTCTCACCTTCCGAAGTCCACCGCCGTCCAGACCAGCCTTTCCCACTCCTTGCGCTCCGGTCCCAAGAATGCATTGCGGCAATGAGCCGAGATCACGTGGCGGTCTCGTGAGACCGCTACATGATCACGGGTTATTGCCGCAAAGCATTACTGGGAATGGAGCTTCGCGAGGAGCATCAGTAAAGGCCTCAGCTGGATCCGGGAGCTGACGGAAGGTGAGTATATAACTATTTTTTTATTTTAATTGTTTTTTTAACAGGGATATGGTGCCCACATTGCTATATACTACGTGGGCTGTGTTTTATCCTGCGTGGCCTGTGTTGTATACTGCATGGGCTGTGTTATATACTGCGTGGGCAGTGTTATATACTACGTGGGCTGTGCTATATACTACGTGCCTGTGCAATATACTACGTGGCTGTGTTATATACTGCATGGGCTGTGCTATATACTATGTGCCTGTGCTATATACTACGTGGGCTGTGCTATATACTATGTGGCTGTCTTATATACTGTGTGGGCTGTGTTATATACTGCATGGGCTGGGCTATATACTACGTGGCTGTCCAATATGCTACATGGCTGTACCATTTATTATGTGGCTATGCTATATACTACGTGGGCTCCAATATGTTGGCCGCACAACACAAACAGTAAGAGCAAGAATGAATGGACACCGACATAACACAAAAATCAGTTTCCTTCAGCACAGCTTGTCACGGCACATGTTATAAAAGCATAATAAAAAATTCCAAATAACTGTTACACCAGTAGAAACTATACCTTCTTGAGCGTTGAATCACAATCAAATATTAAACAAGAAGGAATCTTTTTGGATATTTCAGTTTACAATCCCTGTACCCGAATGGTTTGAACGATGTGATCGAGAAGGTTTAGAGATATTATACCTATTAAAAAAGTGATCAGGTTTATTATTTTTTATTAAAAAGAAAAAAAGAAAACTTTGAAAAAATTTTAAGAAAGGAAAAAAAGAAAGTCATTTTTTTTATTTTTTTCTCTTTATAATATATGATTATCTTTCACTAGAGTATAACTTTTTATGATATGTGGGTCACATTTACATATAAATTCCTTTTTCCTCTTAGCGAATTATATCTTTTATCCACCTGTGCTAAAGAGTTAAACTAAGGCCGGAGACACACTGGTGCGAGATACGGCCGAGTCTCGCTGGTTAAAAGCAAGCTGTGGCACCGGCACTCCGGAGCGGAGCGTGCGGCTCCATGTATTGCTATGCAGCTGCACGCTCTGCTCCAGAGTGCAGGTGCCACAGCTTGCTTTTAACCAGCGAGACTCGGCCGTATCTCGCACCAGTGTGTCTCCGGCCTAATTAAGAGGAGCAAGCAAATAAAGTGGAGCATTGGTACTAACAACAAACACCCCTCCCTCTTTACTTTGTAAAAAGGGTTCATAAAGACACGGTTATTGTTCCAGTATGGATGTATACTTTACCTGATGAAGGCTTTTTTCAAGCCGAAACACGTTGTTTTTACTTGGTACATTTAGAATAAAAACATTTTTTAAATAAGCCTATCACATGTTACCATTTTCAGGAGCGCCGGCAACAGACTGGATTTCTACTTCTTTTCACATTTCACCTGCGGAGGATTGATAATGTGTGAAAACTGTAAAGCGCTGCGGAATATGATAGCGCTATATAAAAATAAAGATTATTATTATTATTGAGGATCGCCTCGTTGACCAGGAGCCGTGCAGCAGACCGAGTAACCAGGGATCTTGGTTGAGACAATCCCCCAGGACCAATACGCTGTTCCTCCAACCTCAGTTTTTGGTGAGTGCATCATTTTTGCACTTTTTACTTGTGATATTTTTAAAGGGAACCTGTCACCTGAATTTGGCAGGACCAGTTTTGGGTCATATGGGCGGGGTTTTCGGGTGCTTGATTCACCCTTTCCTTACCCGCTGGCCGCAATATTGGATTGAAGTTCATTCTCTGTCCTCCGGAGTACACGCCAGCGCAAGGCAATCTTGCCTTGCGCAGGCGTGTACTCCGGAGGACAGAGAATGAACTTCAATCCAATATTGCGGCCAGCATGCAGCCAGTGGGAAAGGAAAGGGTGAATCAAACACCCGAAAACCCCGCCCCTATGACCCAAAACTGGTCCCGCCAAATTCAGGTGACAGGTTCCCTTTAATATTGAGCTTAGATCCTGCGCGGTGCTCTCCCTTTTATATTCCCTATCCTCAGGGTACTATATGAAAGCTGTCATTGATGTCAGAGGGGGCAATACACGGTATTAAGAAATAAGGTATGTGAACTTTTGATCAGGGTCATTTGGATGTTTTGGGTTGTCATTATGATGTAAAGAGAGAAAACACAGTAGTTTTACAATAAATGGCTTCACCCAACCACTAACCATGAGTGGAGAAAAAGTTTTGGTGTTATCATTCATATTCTCTGAAAATAGGTCAAGAAAGCAAAATTCTGCTGGGGAATGTAAACTTTTGAGCACAACTGTAATATTGCTATTTTTTAGTAAAGAGATTTCCTTGTAGAATTTCTCCTATGATGCAGTGGTAAAATAAATTAGCCACTTTAGTAAAGATGAAGCATTTAGCAGTAAGAACAACTTCATCCATAATTCGAATGTTCTGCAAAGTGAAAAAAATCATGAAGGAATATTTTTTGAAGAACAACAAACATCCATCCATCCACCTAAATATTGCCTGAAATGAAGCTGGTTTTCACATAAAGTCCCTCATAGGATAGAAACTACTCTTTTATGTGACATGATCAAAAAAGCTTTGATGTGAAGCTACAAATTAAAAAGAGAGAGTTGCAAATCTTTAATTGGCTGAGAAAATGCTGATTCTGAGTATTATCACTGTAAATGTTATGCTATGTGTACGCATCTACCATAGTATAGGAATTACATCACACTGGGCTCCAAAGACGACATGCACCATTTATTAGCTGGAGGGTACAGCGGCAACACACATCCTCTCTCTCTCTGGAGGTCCCAGCATGCCAATGATTATGGACATAGCTAATTAATTTCAATAAATATTATCTGATACTACATTTTCCCAATGTTGATACTACCGGAGAACAGAATACTTGCTGCCTGTTTTCCCGATGTAACAGATCGAGAGGGGGTGCCTGCTCTGGCACAACATAGGATGGGCTTATAGACAACGAACACTTCTGGTAAAAAGTGAATGTAAAGGGGATCAATACCCTTTAAGCTGGTCTATTCATTCTGTCAACAATCTGCAATCTAATACTATTTTTTTTTTATATAGTAAATGGTGCCACTGCTATAGCTATTACAAATGCATTAAGAACTGGAAAAGGAAATAGTCAAAACTTCAGATACTATTGCAAATCTATTAAATTTCCCCAATACTGGCCTCCTGGGTCCCCTATCACTCTTCTATAGAATGACAACATCAGATTCATGGTGACACTGCATCGGAGTAGCACTACAACAGGCTATGGATGTTGTGAGACAAGACCCCAATATGAAGGAAGCATTGTTATAACCGTTAGCTAATAGTCACTGACAGGTCATCCCTTCAGAACCAAAATACCAATTCCAGGGGGGACCAAATGAGAGCTGCAACCAGAAACCAAAGCAGAGTTTCTTAAGATAGGTACAGGTGATGTTTAATTGGTGATCTAAATATTGTCAGTGACAGTGAATTGTCACACATGTTCTCTCTATAAGACACTCTTAAATCCAAACCCAGGGGTTTTCAAGGGTTGGCGCCATGAAACGTATTGAAAAATACCTTTATTTTTATTCATTTAATTATTTTACTCATTTATATAGCGCCATTAATACCACAGTGCTTTACAGACATTATCATCGCTATCCCCGATGAGGCTCACAATCTAAATTCCCTATCAGTATGTCTTTGGAATGTGGGAGGAAACCCACACAAACACGGGAGAACATACAAACTCCTTGCAGATGTTGTCCTGGGTGGGATTTGAACCCAGGACCCCAGTGCTGCAAAGCTGCAGTGCTAACCACTGAGCCACCATGCTTTAAAGGGATATTTGTTTTACCATTCTGATTTGTAGTAGTTCAAACTATGCGATGTTTGTAAATCAGGAGAAAAAAGGGATTGAGGTCTGATAAGCAGATTGCATAGATAGCGCCCCTCCAGTCTACTTGGTGTGTAGAAAATTAGAAAATTGCAATACAGCCCCACTCAAGTTCTTGGACCTATGTTGTAGAGGATATCTGGTCAAGGAGTTATCGTTAAGGATCAGCAGCTCTTAAAAAGGGTAGCCAAGATTAAAAAAATACATATTTTTTGTGGGCATAAGATGTTATAAAATAAGAATCCAGCACAGGTTTCTACACTAGTTGGCTTTGGAAGCTGAGCAGTAAAGTGACTGGAACAGCATGCAATTGCAAGTTTCAAGTCATTTGACAGCAGTAACCAATCACAGAGGTCCTGTGATATATAGTGACACACAGTCATCAATCTGCTGCTGACATGACCCCCAGAATGGCCTGTGCAGGACAGGAGATGAGTAGACCTCAATTTGTTATTTTATAACATCTTTGGCCTTAAAAACAAGGGTTTTTTTTAGCTACAAACAACCCATTTAACTAGCAATGTGGCTACTATTTACAAAGACATATTACACGTGGCAGTAGTCAGACACCAGCAGTCAGTGATTCCATTGGTAACAAAGTGGTAACATGCTAGCTTTCCTATGTCTACATCATTTGGGCAGTTGTCTTTCTCGCAATTTGGCCACTATATATAACACTTCACATACCCTTTGTATGATATGTCTTCCCTTTGTATGTATGTTGCACAGAAAATATAAAAAATGACATTGTGACAATTCCAGTGTTTGCTGCTGTGTCAGTTCTTGAGATTCATCCAGCTTTGCATTCCAGATGGAGACAGAGCTGATGATTTATGTGTGCGTGGCGCTCAATCCAAACAGTACTTACACGTTTCTGCCATAGGGTATTTTTCAACTAGACATTTCACTGAAAACTAGAATGTCCCATTAATCATAAGGAACCCCTACCAATATTAGGTTAATGACTACAGCATTTGATAGATATATCAATGTTAGCACTGTAATTTCTGGTAACTGCACATTTTCTTACTACAGCAGACTGACATTGCATGCTTGTTTATTGCACAAAGATCAGATTAAGCACTTGCTTATCCCCAACCAGACTGGTCAAGCACGACACTGGTGGTTAAAGGAACTTAGATGACAAGGTAATCGAAATTATTTACCCTGAGGAAATGGTTTCAATTATTCTACATATTAAAAAAAACAGCTGATGAAATGGTACATTACGCTCTCTTTCTATATATATTATAGTTTAAGTTGTAATTTAAGCTTACAGTTGTGCTCAAATGTTTACATATCCCTTTAGAATTTTTGCTTTCTTGGCCTTTTTTCAGAGAATAAGAATGATAACACCAAAACTTTTTCTCCACTCATGGTTAGTGATTGGGTGAAAGTCCTGTGGGTCTACCTGACCGTGGTTTTGTTTTTACAGAGCCCCTGATTTTCCATTTGTTAATCACAGTTTCAATGCTGCTGACTTGGATATCTTTTAGTATCACTTTCCTGATTTATACAGTTCAACTACCTTTTCCTGTAGATCCGTTGACAATTCTTTTGTTTTCCCCATGACTCACAATCCAGATATGTCAGTGGCTGGATGAAAGATGCAAGAATCTGTCTGGATCCCAGAAACTCACTCAGCTTTTATGTACACATACTGATTACAAGCAAACAGGTCACAGGTGAGGATGTTACCTTTAGTAGCCATTTGTGTCAACATCTGTTCATGTTATCAGGCCAAAATCACCAGGGTATGTGAACTTTTGATAAGGGTGATTTGGATGTTTTGGGTTGTCATTATGATTTAAAAGAGAAAACACAGTAGATTGACAATAAGTGGCTTCACCCAACCACTAACCATGAGTGGAGAAAAAGTTTTGGTGTTATCATTCATATTCTCTGAAAAAAGGCCAAGAAAGCACAAATTCTGCTGGGGTATGCCCGCAACTGTATTTTGGGCTTCTGTGTCCAATGGGTGGAGTATTTCTGTCTGCAAACTGATAGGCTGTACATTGTAAGAGCACCCACCAGACGGCCCTGTGTATATAAATAATTACCAAAATCATATTTCACAAACTGCTCAGCTCCTCCTATTATATAACATGCTACCTGCAAATCAGACTTCTAGTTTAAGGTGACAGGGTCCATTCCATGATATTTGACAAACTGACCTTTTATTTGTCTTTACATCTATGGAATAGATGCTCAACATTTTATGGTGTAGAAAATTTTTGCTTTAATTTTAGACTTTTTATGCCCCAGAAATGGTGAAAATGTGGTCAGGTTTAGGCAGGGGCAGGTGTCCCAATGACCGATAGATTTACCATTTCAATTTAAGACTGACCAATATCTATTAGGCCATGTTCACACAGTGCGTTTTTTACTGCAGAACCGCAGCGGTTTTGCCGCTGCGGTTCCGCAGCTGTTTTACATGCAGGGTACATTACAATGTACCCCTATGGAAAACAGGAACCGCTGTGCACACGGTCCTGAATTTCCCTTAAAAAGCCGCGATGAATCGGTGCGGGAAAAAAGAAGGAGCATGTCACTTCTTTTTCCTAAACCGCAGCGGTTCTGCACCCATAGACCTCCATTGTGAGGTCAAAACCGCAGTAAAACCCGCAGATCAAAAATATATCTGCGGGTTTTACTGCGGTTTGTTGTGCAGAACCGCAGCTGCAGGAAGTGCGGGGAAGCGGGCGGAAGTTGTTCGTCGGAAGTGCGTGGGCGGAGTGTCGTTCCTGAAGACTGTCATCATGGAGGCATACCGTCGCATGGGGATCGATGTCGGGCGTCTGATTGATCTGGTATGTCTGTGTGTCCGTCCCCATGCGACGATAGTGCCTCCATTGTGCTAAGTCGCCGTATGGGACTACTACTCCCATCCGGTATTAGGATGGGAGAGTTGTCCCTGTGTCCGGCGACTTAGCACAATAGTAAAGTTTACACCAAACACCTACACACAATACACATACATGACACACAGTACAGTACATACAACACATAACATAGAGTATATACTCACCAACACCACACTTGTAGGCGAAGCCCTCGATCCTCCAGGAAAAAATCCAAAAATAATAAACCAAATCCATACTCCCTGTCCGCAGAATCCATAAAACGAGTGTCCCACGCTGATCGGCTGCTCTCCGGCGATACACTGCCAGGAGCGAAGCTCCTAGCAGTGTATCGCGTACTGTTCCGGAGTTCAATGGCTCCGGCGTCTCAGTTAACGGCAGTACAGCTGCATTGAACTTTCCCACGCAGCACTGCCGTTAAGCGAGAGTGCCGGGGTCAATGACCGCCGGTTAACTCGCTCGCGCATGCGCAGTGACACACCGACAGGAACTATGGCTCCTGTCAGTGTGTTGCTGCAGCCGTGGAGAGCAGACATATCTCTGGATGTGTCTGTTCTCCATGGAAGATCTTCGTGGGACCCTCGATGGATTTCTGCGGACAGGGCCAGGGAGTATGAATTTGTTTTTTTTATTTTGCCTCTTTTTCAGGTCGAGGGTCTTCAGGACGGATTGAGCGTACAATAAAATATGGTCAAAAAGTGGGTGTCTTTATTTCATTAAAATATTTTTTTTCTAGTCTTTGTGTATTTTTTTTTAACCCTTTCATTGGCTTAATAATGGATAGGCGTCTTATTGACGCCTCTCCATTATTAACCGGGCTTAATGCCACCTTACAATAGCAAGGTGGCATTAACCCTTCATTACCCCATATCCCACCGCTACAGGGAGTGGGAAGAGAGTGGCCAAGTGCCAGAATAGGCGCATCTTCCAGATGTGCCTTTTCTGGGGTGGCTGGGGGCAGATGTTTGTAGCCACGGGGGGCCAATAACCATGGACCCTCTCCTGGCTATTTATATCTGCCCTCAGTCACTGGCTTTACCATTCTGGCGGAGAAAATTGCGCGGGAGCCCACGCCATTTTTTTCCGCCATTTAACCCTTTAATAGCATTAATAATGGATAGGCGTCTTATTGACGCCTCTCCATTATTAACCGGGATTAATGCCACCTTACAATAGCAAAAATACGTGCAACTTAAATACGTGGCACTAAAATACGTGGCACGTATATACGTGGCACTGAAACACGTGATACGTGGCACTTAAATACGTGGCACTAAAATACGTGGCACGTATATACGTGGCACTGAAACACGTGATACGTGGCACTTAAATACGTGGCACTAAAATACGTGACACTGAAATACGTGGCACTGAAACACGTGATATGTGGCACTTAAATACGTGGCACTGAAATACGTGGCATGTATATACGTGGCACTAAAATACGTGACACGTGGCACTTAAATACGTGGCACGTGGCACTGAAATACGTGGCACTGAAATACGTTGCACGTGGCACTGAAATACGTGGCACGTGGCACTGAAATACGTGGCACTGAAATACGTGGCACTGAAATACGTGGCACTGAAATACGTTGCACGTGGCACTGAAATACGTGGCACGTGGCACTGAAATACGTGGCACTGAAATACGTGGCACTGAAATACGTGGCACTGAAATACGTGGCACGTGGCACTGAAATACGTGATACGTGGCACTGAAATACGTGATACGTGGCACGTGGCACTTAAATACGTGATACGTGGCACTTAAATACGTTGCACGTGGCACTTATACGTGATACGTGGCACTGAAATGTTCATTTATTAGTGGTTACTTTGACATATTACAAGCATTTGTGTAACATTACTTGGTCGTGCTATAGATTATGAGATGACACTATTGTATTTATTGTAGGTTCGGGATTATCCGGCCTTGTGGGACCCATCCGATGATTCCTACAAGGATAAGTACTTCAGGGAGCTAGCATGGAAAAAAATAGTGCGCGACATGATCCCGGATTTAGACAAGTATCCTGGGACTACACAGCAGAAAATCGGTAATTTCAATTACATTTATTTAGTACACCTTGAGTATATTAAAAATATAATGTTTTAAGATCTCTAAAAAATTGTTGTTGTATTTTTGAACCTTTTTTTGGTAGATAAAGATGTGAGGCAACGTTGGCGCTCCATCAGAGACCGTTTTAATAAATTCCTGAATGATTGCTCAAAGAGTGGCTCTTCGCCAAGAAAAAATAAATTCCCCTTTAGTGAAGAGCTGCATTTTCTTGTGACCAGCAGGACATTGAGAAAGTAAGTTAAAATCCAATCTACAAGATTATTTATATATAATATGTTGTGCGAAAAATTATTGTTTTTTTTTTTAAACCAACAGGACGGAAGGAAAAATGTCGGTAGCTGATTTGGAGGACAGCGACACAGATGGAGCAGGCAGTTCCTCTGGAGTGGGAGGGACCATCTCTCCCTCCACTCCCACAGCTTCTGCTGAATCAGCATCCACTTCAGCAGCTGCTGCGTCAACATCTACTTCAGCAGCTGCTGAAGCATCTGATTCCGCAGAAGCTGTGAGAGTGGAGAAGAGAGCAGTCTATCCGGTGGCAGCAGAGAAGAAAAAAAAAAAAACCAAGAAGAACCAAGATGACCAAACGGTCCAAATTGCGTCTGACACATTAGATTTATTAAAAAAAAACAAGTACCGATGACCATTGTGACTCCTTTGCCCAAACAGTAGCCAGAAAAACACGCTCCCTGCCACCGGATAGACAATCTCTTTTCATGTCTATGGTGCAGATGTCCCTCACTGCTCTGGAGGACCCTGCTCCGATTTCTCCCTATAATGAAGTTCTGATGGGGGTGTTGGGACTTTTCAGGCCCCGACACCGAACACCTGAAACAGCTACAAGACCCCAGTATTTGGCCCACAGCCAAGGAGATAGAGGCAGTTCGCAGCATCTGGGGGGAGCACCGTATCAAAATGAGGGAACAAATTACCTCTATTCTCAAGAATATACATTTCTTAATTGAACGTGGGCAAAAGTTTTCAGTTGCACAAAGTTGTGCTTTTGTTTGTAGCTCAAATTGACTGTTGTATTTGAAAGGGGCTGTTAAATTATTTTTTTTTCAAATTGAAAAATGTTTTGTACAAATTAACAATAATTTGTCCACTTGGGACAATGAGCTGCTGCAGACCGTCCTCTGCTATCTTGGAAGATCTGTGATTAGACAGTGCAGCCACGTGAACGATGCACTACCATCCGGGGAGCGTCCTCCCGTAGTGCTGAAAACCCCACCAGTCTCGCCGCTGTAGTGTCCGGCAGGCAGCTACGGCCGATAGCGCCGCCGTGCAGTGGCGTGGTGAGCGGGGGGCGTGGCTTACTAGGTGACGTCACCAGTCCGTATGACGGACACTAACAGGGGCCAATCCCGACGCGTTTCGAGGGTGCCGACCCTCTTTCTCAACCTTGAGAAAGAGGGTCGGCACCCTCGAAACGCGTCGGGATTGGCCCCTGTTAGTGTCCGTCATACGGACTGGTGACGTCACCTAGTAAGCCACGCCCCCCGCTCACCACGCCACTGCACGGCGGCGCTATCGGCCGTAGCTGCCTGCCGGACACTACAGCGGCGAGACTGGTGGGGTTTTCAGCACTACGGGAGGACGCTCCCCGGATGGTAGTGCATCGTTCACGTGGCTGCACTGTCTAATCACAGATCTTCCAAGATAGCAGAGGACGGTCTGCAGCAGCTCATTGTCCCAAGTGGACACATCAGTTCATAACAGTGAGGTAGGTGACTGAGATGTATTCCTAGTCACAGTTCCTCCTGCTAGCGCAGCACCTGTTTGTTGATTTTATTCTAATTTTAATATTGGGTGGCAGGGTTGCACACTACGTGCCAAGGTGCTTGCAGCTGAAGGTTCAGGCCAATACATAGCGCCAGTGTGTTACTTTACAGTGTTTGGTATTAACAATAATTTGTGTTTTCTAAAATAAATTTTATTTCACACAAAAATTTCTCTTCTTTTTAGACAATGGGAACAAGGCCACTGTCCTGTGTTTATGGGCTATCGATTAGTGGTTTATGGGTTGATGTGTTAACAATTGTATACCTCATTCTGCTGTTAATTTCTGAAAACACCAACCATATTTTTGACATAAAAAAAAAAACAAACCAAATTAAACCAAAATAGATTTTTTATTTATATTACAACCAATTTTTTTTAAACTTTTTCGGGTAACATGAAAAAAATATTTTTTTTTAATACATGTTGTGTTGATTGATGTCGTTTATCATTTTGCGGGATGTTTTCAAAACTGTTAGCAGCGATGTCGGCAACTTTTTTGTGGAGGGTCAGTGTAGATGCATCCTTCTCTGCTGGTCAGGCTGCTCAACACCAGCACAGGAGTATTGCCAGTGCACGGCACCTTCAGGACTCATAAAGTAGTCAGTGAAGGATTCTCTCACACGCACACCAGAGTTGGACGGCCTGCCCAGACCCCCGTTGACCACTGGATTAAATACTGCCTGCTGGTATTCCACATCTACGTCAGTGTTGTACTCACGAGCATAGTTGTGGAGTACACAGCAAGCCTTTATCACAGCATCAACGGTGTCTGTGTCCAACTGAATGGCAGTGTGAAAGATCCTCCACTGACTAGTCATGATCCCAAAGGTGCATTCCACATATCTGCGTGCACGACTCAGCCGATAATTAAAAATCCTCCGTCGGGCATCCAGTCCCCTTCGTGGGTATGGGCGCAGCAGGGTTGTCGTTAAGGGAAACGCCTCATCCGATACCATCACAAAGGGCACTGGATGTGTGGAACCCGGCAAAGGTCTTGGGGCTGGGAGCGTGCCGCCATCTCGAAGAATTTGCATCCCAATCTGTGACGTTCGCAACACCCGAGAATCCCCAGTACTACCATAGGCACCAACGTCAATGGCAACAAATTTATAATGGGCATCAGCCACCGCCATCAGGACCACAGAAAAATACTTCTTATAATTAAAGAAGCGTGATCCTGATCGTGGGGGCTGCTGGACCCTAACATGTTTACCATCGACTGCACCTATGCAGTTTGGGAAATTGGCCACAGACTGAAAGCCTGCTGCAACCTGCAGCCAAGTCTCCTCGGTTGGGGAAGGCATCACTATAGGCTGCAACTTCTGCCAGATGACGGTACATGTGCACCTCACAATGTTAAAGATGGTAGATTTACCAACTCTAAATTGGAGGTGCAGGGATGTATAGCTCTCTCCTGTGGCCAAAAATCTGCAAAGAAACAAAAAAGAAAATTAGAAATGTCACACAAAAAGGTAATTACAACATGTCACAAGTTAAAGCCGCTATAATATGCATCCAGCACCATTCAATAATGATGGCATTAACACCCAGCACAACACAAAGGGTGTAAAAAATTTAAATAAAAAGCCTGATGGGACTTGTGCACACACGCATGCGAGATATGACCGAGTGTTGCATGGTAATCCCCGGACCTGCTGCATGCACTCCGTTGTGGAGCGTGCGGCTCCATGTATTGGTATGTGGGTGCACACTCTGCTCCAGAGTGCAGGCGGCAGGGCCGGGGATTACCATGCAACACTCGGCCGTATCTCACGTGTGTGTGTGTGTGTATGTGTGCCCCCTGTCCAACAGGAGGACTGGGTGGGTTTAATCACACATACTGGACACAGAGACGTGTAAAATAGAGACCTAACTACATTCCCCCCTGAAAAATTGTTACTTACCGCAAGGTGATGAGCAGCCTTTCCTCTGCAGAAATGGACTTCCTCATCACCGTGTCTTGCCGTGTTAAATGGGGTGCCAGAATGGTAAGCAGTCTGTCAAATGCCATAATTGGTAACCGACAAAACGATATAAATTTTTCAGGATATCTGAAAAATTAAAAAGAAACACAAAAAAGGGTTACTTCACAAGTATTGCTAGCAAAAAAATGTAAATTAGTCATTCAATATATTTCTACTTACCTCCTCAAATCATTGTACAGCACATAAAAGTGCCCCTTCTCAGTTCGGTCTGCTACAAGCGGGTGCACCCACATTCGTTTATGCGCACGTCTTCTCTGCCGCCGCAGCCTCTAAAATAAAAAAATAAAATAATATTTTGTAAACACAACAATTAGAAAAATATATCCAACATGCCTGGAAAACAATGTGGATTATGTAAGGGTACGTGTCCACATTCAGGAAGCCCCACCCCCTTCTGGGACGCAATGATGCCAGATGTGTTCATTGTACAAATCCGGCATCATCGCACCCCACGCATAGGGCCCTGTTTTATTCATTGCGGAGACGCAGCTTCTCAACAATGAACACGGACATGCTGTGATCATAAAAGACACGCAGCATGTCCGGAGTCGCAGGGCTGACGGATGACACACAGTGGACACGTGTTTTCATGAAATCACCTACACTATGCTGTTACATGTGGACGCTGCATGTTTGGCGCTGCGGCCACACGCAGCGCCAAACATACAGTGTTTCCAGAACGTGGACATGTACCCATAACCCAATATATAAAACAAACAGACATCTGCTTACCTGACGTGCATGTTGATTCAGAATTAGAAGCATCAAACCAAGGATCGCAATCCGGTGTGGCGTGCGGAGCTGGATCCGCGGGCTGTCATCTGGCCTACGCTCAGCACGTCCACTCATTTTGATGTGTAAGTTCCAAAATGGAGGATGGAAGAAGAAAAGGGTTGGACAAGGAAATGACATCATTTTTTTTTTTTTCCCCCCCAAATGCAGTAAGCTTTATTTGTGTCAAACACAGACAATCTGCAGAGAAAACTGCATCAAAAAACGCACTAAAAACCGCATCAAAAAACGCACCAAAAACGCACCAAAAACGCACCTGCGTTTTCTGCCAAGAGCTGCGGTTTTAGTCCTGAAAAAAAAAGGATTGAAATCAGGATCGTGTGAACATACCCTTAAACTGATTTTTTGCCATTTTAGATAACAGTAGGAAACAAAAAAAGCCTTGCCTTTTACATGGATAAATGTGCAATATTACGTGTAAATATAACAAACCAGCACATTCATTGTCAATGGTCTAATATCTAAAAGTACAGCACATAAGGCAAATATTTCATGTGTGATTCTTGCAGCACTGATAACAGGATTTAGGTGACTATATACTGTATATCATGGAAGCAATATTTCTAAGTAGCGAGTAATAATTCAAACAATTATTAACAAAATAAACACATTACATTATCTTAAAGTAAAAAAGAAATAATGAGTGGAAAAGGGGAAAAAGAGAGGGGATGGGTACAGGGATACAGAGGCATCCCCACACACCTCCCCACCACTCCAGGCATGAATGTCATACATTTTTATGATACCCACTGTGGGATTTTTCCAATCGTTTTAAATTGTGGCTAGTCCAGAAACAATGACCAACTGACCCTGGCATTAGAAAACTGATAGAAAGAGTCGTGGTCGGTTGCCACTTCCCCAGTACATTTTCTGACATTTAAACACTCTATAAACTCACGTTTGGAAGGAATTATGGATTTCCAAAGTTCCCTCAACTTTTAAAATTAACATACCCATTTTAACCAACATTTTCTAGATTCAGTAATACTACGGTTGATAAGCTACAGCTGAGGTCGGTCTAGGGAGTCATGGTTTCAAAATCATGTTCTGAGAGTAGGACCCAAATATGTAAAGGCCAACTTTTCTGGGGCAGGTTCCTAGCAATATATCAAATATTAATACATAGAAGTTATTAAATATCACTGATCACACCGCAAATCCTGGTCCAATTATGGATCTAATAAATGGAATAAAAAGCATTGTAGAGATCAGAGGCTGGACAGACATCTGTCTGAGATGGTTGGTTTAGTGAATCCTGCAATGAGCGGGGGCCGCAGATCATTCCTGTTAACCTCTTAAGTGCTGCCACCAATCACTGACAGTGGCAGTAAAGCGCCGCTATCCAGCCCAAACATTAGTTGCAGGGAACTGATGAGTTACTATAATAGCCGGGGAACTGGTTGAATGTTCTCTTGCCTGGTTCTTGTGGCTCTTTGGCGATCTCTTGTGGCTCCTGTGGCTGGACATCATAGAAAACTCTAGATTTTCACTATATATGATAATCGCAGGTTCAAGTCCCTTAAGGAGACTTAGAAATTAATTAAAAATAGAAAAAAAGTTTAAAATAAATAAAAATAGAAATTAATTAGAAATTAAAATTAATTAGATATTAATTAAAAAATAGAAAAAAGTTTAAAATATTTAAAGAAAATGTATATAAATGTATAATAATAGTAAAAACAAATGTAAAAAGAAATTAGGCATCATGCACAAAAAAGTCTGACCTACGAAAATTAACTAAATCAATTGGTAAATGAAAAAAGAAATCCAAATTATTCAGTAACTGCAATAACGCTAAAAAATTGCAGTGAAAAATGATCAAAGCATAAAATGCCCTCCAAAATTGCATAAATTAAAACACTAGCTCGCCATGCAAAAAAAACAAGCTCCCATATAAATTAATAAGGCATTTTTTATACATTTTTTTTTTAAATCCAATAAATAGTAAAGAAAAAAGTGTAATTATTTGGTAACTTTCATTTTATTGAACTAGAGAACAATTTTTTCAGGTAATTTTTGCTATATAATTAACACCATAAAAATAAAACCCAAAAATCGCACTTGGAATTTTATTGTCATTTTCCCTTAATCTATATGCTAGTATGAATGGTGTCTTTGGAAACTACTACCTCTTCTGCCCAAAATCAAGCCATCATATGTCTATGTGCAAAAAAATAGCTATGGTTTTTTAAATAGGGAGAGGAAAAATAAAAAATGCATAAATCTACCGGTAATTGGCTGAGGAGGGAAATAGTTAATACTAAGATTTTATCATATTTCACGTTATGGAGAGAATTATCTTAATTCGAGAACCTATTGCACTGGCTACAACTACTGACATGGAGTTTTGATTCACAAGAAAAAAATATTCCTGCCCCATGAAGTTCCCACTTTACAGCAATGGATAAAAGATTTTTTTTACTGGTTAAAATGCCAGAAAAGTTAATAAGTGAATACTGAATGACTAAACAGATCGTATTTCCCAAAGTATATGCTGTGGACATGTGAGAATGAGACATGATGGCACAATGTATCAGTTGTAAAATTCTCTATAGTATTGACGTGTGTACTATCTGTCCACCTGTGAAAACCTATCAAGATAACAGTATGAAACCCCGAATGCAGGATGAAAGAATCCACTGAAGGGGAAAGATTCTTCTTCCTACACGCCGCAAAAATCATTTAAAGAAACAATGCTTTACAACGGATTCTTTTCACAAAATCCTTCCTATCACTCAATGTGGCTCAACTGTGTAACATTAGAGACTGTCACTAGCCATAAGATGCTGATTACTAGTCAAAAGCAATCCCGACACACTGACTCTAAGGCTAAGTGCACACGTTGCAGAATTACCGCAGAAATTTGCATATCGCATGTGGAATTGGCATGCATATTCCCGCAGAAAACTAGCATTTTGCAAGCATAATTAGCTTGCAGAATGCTAGCGTTTTCCAAGCGATCTGTAGCATCGCTTGGAAAACTGATTGACAGGTTGGTCACACTTGTCAAACATAGTGTTTGACAAGTGTGACCAACTTTTCACTATTGATGCAGCCTATGCAGCATCAATAGTAAAAGATAGAATGTTAAAAATAATAAAAAAAATTAAAAAAAATGGTTATACTCACCTTCCGCAAACAGCCGATCTCCTCAGCGGCTTCCGTTCCTATAGATGGTGTGTGTACAGGACCTTCGATGACGTCGTGGGCGGTACAGCCGATCTCCTCAGCGGCTTCCGTTCCTATAGATGGTGTGTGTGCAGGACCTTCGATGACGTTGCGGTCACGTGACCGCGACGTCATCGCGGTCATGTGACCGCGACGTCATCGCAGGTCCTTCACACACACCATCTATAGGAACGGAAGCAGTCACGTGCACCGCTGAGAGGCGGGAAGGCTCCGGGGCCATCAGAGGGTGAGTATATCACGATTTGTTATTTTAATTCTTTTTTTAACAATTATATGGTGCCCAGTCCATGGAGGAGAGTCTCCTCTCCTTCACCCTGGGTACCAACCGCACATGATCTGCTTACTTCCCGCATGGTGGGCATAGCCCCCTGCGGGAAGTAAGCAGATCAATGCATTCCTATGTGTGCAGAATCCCAGCGATTCCGCAAATTTAATGAACATGCTGCATTTTTTTCTGGAATGCGATTCCGCTCAGGAAAAAAATGCAGCATGTGCACGAAAAATGCGGATTGCATTCTATTAAATATGATGCTTAACGTGAGCATTTTTTCGCAGTTTTATAGCATTTTTATAGCGAAAAACGGCGAAAAAACGCGAAAAATCTGCTACGTGTGCACATAGCCTAAAGAATATATTCCACTATTTGCCCATCATTCCGCATTGCACTGTGATCACACAAAAGTCTGTAAAAATATGATGGCGCTATATAAACATTATTAAGTGGTAGTGATATATTGAAGAATACTAACTTCTACCATGGTAGTAACATTGCAGATCTGTCAGACTGCTCTACCAGAGATGTGTAAAAATGACGGGAAGCCACATGTGCTCGCACTCATCAGCGTAAATAAAATCATTCTGATTTTGATCCACAAAAGTAGGACTTACTTATTAGTGCTACTTATGGCTCCCTTCTAAGTCTACCATGCTGGAGGTTTCTTTTTGATTTCAATGGAAGATCACACCTCAAGAAAAGCAAATACCTTATTAACTAGATATAAAGGCATCTAATTAGCAGAGACATATTCTCCTGAGCTGTCCGTGGAGAGAGGGCCCATGCACCAATGTCACGAGTTGAAGAAGGAAAGAAGATAAAACACACTGGACCCTTGTCCCCCATGGGTCCCCGTGAAGCTAAATAGGCTGCACATGCGCTATGTCTACCCCTGCTCTGGGCAGTGCTTTTCCTCCTTTGGAAACTTGGACATCATACATGCTCATTCAGAGGAATGTGTCAATAAGTGTGTGTTGGCAGGGAAAGTAAAACTCCATTCTCATTAAAACTGAAAATATAGCAAAGTTTCCCATAAGCAATGACATGCTTTTGTAAAAGTCTAGAAATATATTTTTTCACATCTATCAGATGCAAAACCTTTTCTGTGCTCCTTCACAGATTTCAGAATACAACTTGTCATGGACCCAAGCTTTTTACAACTCTATAAAACTTTCACATAATGGGAGAATGCTAATGTAAGACAATGCACACAGTGAAATGTGCTGGAAGAGGAAATCATTTAACGCCTGCCTGCTGATCCTCTCGACATTTGTCATGCGCTGTGATAAACGATATGTCTACCTTTTGTTCAATAGCGTTACATCTGTATTTATTCATTCCAAAGCAGTCGACTGCCACAGTCCTGTGATAGTGTGGCCCGAGATACGAAGCACAGCGTTTCTATTGTCACAGAAATGTCTCTCCTCTCAGACTAGATTGCACCATCCTGACATCTCTGATAGAATTCATCAAGGTTAGTAAAAAACTCGAATTGTGAAACCGATGTGTGACAGCATAACACCAAGTGATCACTGTCTAATGCATGCAGACATGCCATTTATATGAAAATGTAAAATACACTTGTGTCTGCTTCAGTTCTACTTGCTGATTCAAAACTGAGATAGGAATATGACAAGGACACCGCAGTCTTTCTACCTTTCAGAAATGACTGACGCCATGATGTTCTGGCTGCTTACAGATTATACGCGCCAATCACGTTTTATCTACTATGTGCCCCCATTGGCTCCAAGCTTAAATTAATGAATTCATATAGATTCACAATGTCAACCGTTTCTCTATGTCAGACATTTTTCTATAACTTACAATATGACACGTTTCAACAATGAAATTTAAATTAAATATTGCTTTACAAAGTATTTTTTGCCAGAGTAGAAGTTGGCAGATCCTAATTTATGATAAGAACGCATCCAGAGTCAGCGTTACTGCTAAATAATTCTACACACCGTGCAACGTTCCCAAGGAATATATCATGCTTCTTGTGATAAGTGAGAAGGTCCTGTGCTCCGTAGTCACAATTAAGCAAGGAACTTTGGAAAGAGCACTAAAGTTTAACTGTAAAAAATTTTATTAATCACAGTTCACAATTATGAATGACAACTTAATTTGTAACTGATCCTGGAGACTGCATGTACAGAGAAAAATAGAGGAGGTAGTACCCAAATAGTTCCAGTTTTTAATGAAACTCAATGGTAAAAAAACTAGTTTTAGCAAAATAAATAACTAAACAAATTGCCAGCAAAGGTGTTCATACCCTTTACGGGGAAGCTAGCATATGAAAAATCTGAACATTATGTAATTCAGGTTTTTATTTTACACATATTTTTAAATATTTTTTGTCGGTTTTTTTCATAACATCATCTTTATAAAAAAAAAAAAAAGAAATAGTAGTTTTGCAATTTTAACACTGACCACAGGGGCATTTTTAGACCTATAATTCTTGTGGTTTCAGAAAGAATTTTCAGAAAAGATCCATTACATGGGAGACACTATAACAATGGCAGGTAACACTTCTATGCACTGATTATAACACATGATCCAACAATCAGATTGGGTGATTTTATAGTTTCACCCTGCTCCCCCCTCCCTTCACAATTACCTTTGCATGGACTCATAAGGCACTTCATTACAAAAGATAGTAATGAATGTACATGCATTGTTTCCTGAAACAACAGGAAGTAAGAGTTTAAAAATCACCAGGAGCAAGTGATGAGCAAGTGTGCACGTTATTCGGGATTTCTGAGCATGCTCGGGTGTTCTCAGAATATTTTGGGCATGCTCGTAGATTATTTTTGAGTCCCCACAGCTGCATGATTTGTGACTGCTAGACAGCCTGAATACATGTGGGAATTCCCCAACAAACAGGCAATCCCTGCATGTGTTCAGGCTGTCTAACAGCCGCAAATCACGCAGCTGTGGGGACTCAAACATAATCTACGAGCATGCCCAAAATACTCATAGACCACCCGAGCATGCTCAGAAAACCCGAGTAACAAGCACACTCGCTCATCACTGCCAGAGGCCAATGTGTAAATTGCAAGATTAATATATTTTTTAATTTTAAGTACAGATGGAAAAAAAAGACAAAAAATGTTAATTACTTTCAGACTTCACATTCAGACTTCATTCACTTCGCAACTCAGTAGTGATGTTCTAAAATGGCATTACATAGTAGAGCCTACACAACATCTTGTAGGTGCGTGAGTGTGCGGTCAGCTGTCAAACACAGCCGAGCTCCCATAGAAAAGTCAGGGACTGCTTATTAGCCTCTTTGCCTTCATAATTGCTGTATACACCGTGCTGAACACGTGCTTTGAATACTGTAATAGGAAGTACTAATCGCACTTCCCTTTCCTGACCCAGCAGTCATCTGATCACTGGGCCTAGGGACAGAGCAAGAGCTGCCGGGTCCTTGGAGAAAAATAACATAAATAAAAAGTGCAGTATGTAAAAAAAAGCCACTGCCAATCCAAATCGTTGTTACTAGCCCCATAGAAAAAAAATGTACTGATATATAAAAATAATTGTTACAGAAAGGGGAACAAATTTCATAATGTATTTTTATGGGTCTTTATCATAAAAAAAAAAAAATGTAAAATATAATTAACAAACACACATTACTTTTATTTTCCCACTGATAGTAAAAAAAAAATTAAAGGAGTATATATATATATAGTCTAAAAATGAAGCCCAATGCATCATGAAAAAATATGTAAGAATTATTATTTTAATTCTGAGCGACAAAAAAAAATATAGCTCTTTAGACAGAATACATGAAAAAACACAAATATTTGTCTGGTCAGGAATGGGAGTAAATGGCCCAGTTTTGAACTGGTTAAAAGTTAAAGTTTAACATAAAACCCTGAATTTAAATAATGGGACATTTTCTGATGATACCTTCCCTTTAAAACACAAAATGTGCTTGCAAGTATCAACAACGAGGATTATTTATTACTGTTATACAGACTTTTTTTTTCTTTAAGTCATATTTTTTTGCATGAGGAAAGATGCTACAGAAAGAAAAGGCAATGAGTGAAGCATATGTTGAAACCTTTTCCTAATCATTTTTTTTTAATTAAGACACAAATATGGCAGTTTAGCACTTTTTTTTACAGCTCCGTCATGGTGTTGCTTTTTCAAGGTATTATCGTACTTTAACCAGAAAGACATTTAACTTCAGGAATTTCCAAGAGAGATATTTGCAGGCCAATCACTCATTTTTATGCTTAGCAGCAAATTAATAAAACATAATATTACTATATAAAATACGTGTTTCTGTAAATTCTCACAGCAGTAATTAGCAGTGTCATACATTTTATATTAAGAAACGTAATTTTTTTTTCCAGAAATACTTACAATGTACCACATGCTTGGCCACTTGGGATCGTTGAAATAGGCAGAATGAATATTACTAACTTTATAATCCCTTTTCGTCCTTCGTTTAACAATCTGCTGTTCTATCCACTCCACCTGCCAAGAAAAGAGAGCCATTCATTTAATCTAAAGAAATTCTGCATAAAATGTTTAAGTGCATATTGCACTTCATGTTGGATTCATTCATTCATTTATGGTAGTTGGTTATAGTACTTTTAACTACATATAACATTACTAAGTTGACCCTTCACTGCAAGGACCCCGCATGGACCCTACAAGCCCTCTGAAGGAGTCCTGTGGTATCTAGCACCAAGACGTTAGCAGTAAATCCTTTAAATTCTATAAGATGTGAAATAGGGCTTCCATAGCTAAGACATATTTTAACAGCACATTCTATAGGGGCTTTTTTAAATTCAGATCTGGGGAATATGGAAGTGAAGGTCAGCACCTTGAACTCTTTGTATTCTTTGAACTCTTTTTCACGTTCCTCAAACCATTCTTGAACAATTTGTGCAGTGCTAGGTTGCATTATTCTATTGAAAAATGCCACTGCCATTAGGGGATAAGATTGCAGTGAAATTAGTGGTTTAATTGATCTCCTACTATCTTGAGGTAGGTGGCACCCGAAAGTATCATCCAAATAAAAGCCATGACCAATGGTTTCCCAGGATAATATTGCCCAGAGTATCATCATGCCTTCGACACTACATTAACATAGAATAGCAAAAAAGAAAAAATATACTGTACATAGGTTCACATCTCTGGACCGAAACGTCGCCATTAGGGTGTGCTGCTTTCATTTCTCCGGATATATTTACTAGGTTTGGTACATACCTGAGAAGGTTTTTGCACCCTATAAGTATTTTTTGTGCTGCTTTTTGTTCTTTATATATATATAAATATATATATATATATATATATATATATATATATATATATATATATATATATATATATATATATATATATATAAAATGGTCTAAGGGGTACTTCCGTCTGTCTGTCTGTAACGGAAATCCTGCATCGCTGACTGGTCGCGGCTGGCAGCGTTAACGGACCGCGTTATGCCGCGGTGTAGCGCACTCCGTTAACGCTGCTTATTAACCCTGTGTGACCAACTTTTTACTTGATGCTGCCTATGCAGATCTAATGTTAAAAATAATTTAAAAAAAATTGTACTATTCTCACCTTCCGTCGTAAACCGATGCGCGCGATGCTGCCGCCAGCTTCTGTTCCCAGTCATGCATTGCGAAATTACCCAGATGAGTTAATGGTCTCGCGAGACCGCTAAGTTATCTGGGTAATTTCGCAATGCATCTCTGGGAACGGAAGTTGGCGGCAGCATCGCGCGCATCAGGACAGCTTCGGTACACGCTGGAGGGTGAGTATATAACTATTTTTTATTTTAATTATTTTTTTAACAGGGATATGGTGCCCACACTGCTATATAGTACTTGGGCTGTGTTATATACTGCGTGGCTGTTATATACTACGTGGGCTGTGTTATATACTACGTGGGCTGTGTTATATACTGCGTGGGCTGTGTTATATACTGAGTGGGCTGTGCTATATATTACGTGGGCTGTGTTATATACTACATGGCTGCTATATACTACGTGGCTCCCATATACTATGTGGCTGTGCTATATACTACGTGGCTGTCTGTGTTATGTGGGCTGTGCTATATACTATGTGGCTATATACATACATACATACATATTCTAGAATACCCGATGCGTTAGAATCGAGCCACCATCTAATATATATATATATATATATATATATATATATATACACTCACTGGCCACTTTATTAGGTACACCTGTCCAACTTCTTGTTAACACTTAATTTCTAATCAGCCAATCACATGGCGGCAACTCAGTGCATTTAGGCATGTAGACATGGTCAAGACAATCTCCTGCAGTTCAAACCGAGCATCAGTATGGGGAAGAAAGGTGATTTGAGTGCCTTTGAACGTGGCATGGTTGTTGGTGCCAGAAGGGCTGGTCTGAGTATTTCAGAAACTGCTGATCTACTGGGATTTTCACGCACAACCATCTCTAGGGTTTACAGAGAATGGTCCGAAAACGAAAAAAAATCCAGTGAGCGGCAGTTCTGTGGGCGGAAATGCCTTGTTAATGCCAGAGGTCAGAGGAGAATGGGCAGACTGGTTCGAGCTGATAGAAAGGCAACAGTGACTCAAATCGCCACCCGTTACAACCAAGGTAGGCCTAAGAGCATCTCTGAATGCACAGTGCGTCGAACTTTGAGGCAGATGGGCTACAGCAGCAGAAGACCACATCGGGTACCACTCCTTTCAGCTAAGAACAGGAAACTGAGGCTACAATTTGTACAAGCTCATCGAAATTGGACAGTAGAAGATTGGAAAAACGTTGCTTGGTCTGATGAGTCTCGATTTCTGCTGCGACATTCGGATGGTAGGGTCAGAATTTGGCGTAAACAACATGAAAGCATGGATCCATCCTGCCTTGTATGGAGCATCTTTGGGATGTGCAGCCGACAAATCTGCGGCAACTGTGTGATGCCATCATGTCAATATGGACCAAAATCTCTGAGGAATGCTTCCAGCACCTTGTTGAATCTATGCCACGAAGAATTGAGGCAGTTCTGAAGGCAAAAGGGGGTCCAACCCGTTACTAGCATGGTGTACCTAATAAAGTGGCCGGTGAGTGTATATATATGTATATATATAGTATACATATATTATTATACTGTAAATATATATTTTTTTTAATACAAAAGATTTTACCAAAATCCAGACTTTTACACCCACTTGGCTTTTTACCTTTTTTTGGAATCTAATTTGTGCATGGTGCATCAGCACTAAATAGTCTAAATAGATTGGTGGAGTGAAAAAAAATTAAATTATGAGATCAAATAACTAAAAATTGTCATGTGCATATGTATTCACCCTGCGTTTGCTATGAAGCCCCTAAAAATTTATATTGCAAGCAATTACCTTCATAAGTCACAAACTTAGCTAAAGGAAGACCACCTGCGTGTAATCTAAGTGTCACATTGTTTGTCATTATATACACACTTTTTCTGAAAGCTCACAGAGGTTGCAACACCATTAAGGAAGAGGTACCACTAACCAAACACCACCAAACAAGTCAGGGACAAAATTATTAAGAAATACAAGTCGGGGTTGGGTTATAAAAAAAATTCCAATCTCTGATGATTACCTGGAGCATCATCAAATCCATTATAACCAAATGGAAAGAACATGGTACCACAACAAACCTGCCAACAGAGTGGCCACCCACTAAAACTCTCAGGCTGGGCAAGGAGGGCATTAATTTTAGAGACATCACAAAGACCAAAGGTAACTCTGATGGAGCTTCAAAGTTCCCAAGCAGAGACTGGAGAATCTGTCCATACAAACATAATAAGCCGTACATTCCATAGAGGTGGCCTTTATGGAAGATTAGGCAGAAAAGAGCTTTTACTTACAAAAATTGTAAGGCTCGTTTTGAGTTTGCTAAAAGACATGTGGAAGACTCCCCAAACGCATGGAGGAAGGTGCTAGAATCAGATGAAACCAAATTTTAACCACTAAGGTAAACGCTATGTCTGGGCCAAACCAACACAGCTCATCACCCTAGAACACCATCTCCACAATGAACAATCAAATGTTTTTCAGTAGCAGGGACAGGGAAAATGGTTCGAGTCAGGGGGGAAGATGGATGATGTGAAAAACAAGGATATTCTTGACCAAAACCTGTTTTAGTCTGTCAGTGATTTGAGACAATGTGGTTTACCTGTCAACAAGACAATGACCCAAAGCATACTGCTAAAGCAACAGTCAAGTAGTTTAAGGGGAAATGTGTAAATCTTTTGGAGTGGCGTAGTCAAAGCCCAGACCTTAATTCAACTGTGAATCTGTGGTCCGACTTGAAGTATGCTGTTCACCAGAGGAAACCATCTAACTTTAAGGAGCTGGAGCAGTTTTGCTTGAGGAATGGGCAAAAATCCCAGTGGCAAGATATGGAAAGATCATAGAAACTTATCCAACACAAATTGAAGCTGTAATCGCCGCAAAAGGAGGCACTACAAAGTACTGACTTTAACCTCTTTACCCACAAGGGTGGTTTGCACGTTAATGACCGGGCAAATTTTTACAATTCCGGCCACTGTCCCTTTATGAGGTTATAACTCTGGAACGCTAGCATTGATCCCTTTGATTCTGACATTGTTTTCTCGTGACATATTGTACTTCATGTTAGTGGTAACATTTATTTGACATTACTTGAGTTTATTTGTGAAAAAAATGGAAATTTAGTGAAAATTTTCAAAATTTTGCAATTTTCCAACTTTGAATTTTCATGCCCTTAAATCATACAGATATGCCACACAAAATACTTAATAAGCAACATTTCCCACATGTCTACTTTACATCAGCACAATTTTGGAACCTAATTTTTTTAAGGGAGTTATAAGGGTTAAAAGTTGACCAGCAATTTCTCATTTTTGCAACACCATTTTTTTAGGGACCACATCACATTTAAAGTCACTTTGAGGGGTCTATATTATAGAAAATACCCAAGTGTGACATCATTCTAAAAACTGCACCCATCAAGGTGCTCAAAACCACATTCAAGAAGTTTATTAACCCTTCAGGTGTTTCACAGGAATTTTTGGAATGTTTAAAAAGAGGAACTTAACTTTTTTCACAAAAAATTTAGTTCAGATCCAATTTGTTTTATTTTAACAAAGTTAAAAGGAGAAATTGGACACCAAAAATTGTTGTAAAATTTGTCCTGAGTACGGCGATACCCCATATGTGGGGGTAAACTACTGTTTGAGTGCATAGCAGAGCTCGGAAGGGAAGGAGCGCCATTTGACTTTTCAATGCAAAATTGGTTGAAATTGAGATAGGACACCATGTCGCGTTTGGAGAGCCCCTGATGTGCCTAAACAGTAGAAACCCCCCAATAGTTACACTATTTTGGAAATAGAACCCCTAAGGAACTTATCTAGATATGTGGTGAGCACTTTGAACCCCCAAGTGCTTCAAAGAAGTTTATAATGTAGAGCCGTAAAAATAAAAAATCAAATTTTTTTCACAATTTTTTATTTTCCCAAAGGTAACAGGAGAAATTGGACCCCAAACATTGTTGTGCAATTTGTCCTGAGTACGCTGATACCCCATATGTGGAAGAAAACCACTGTTTGAGCGAATGGCAGAGCTCAGAAGGGAAGAAGTGGCGTTTTGGAATGCAGACTTTGATGGAATGGTCTCCGGGCGTCATATTGCGTTTGCAGAGCCCCGATGTACCTAAACAGTAGAAACCCCCACAAGTGACCCCATATTGGAAACTAGACCCCCCCAAGGAACTTATCTAGATGTGTTGTGAGAACCCCCAAGTGTTTCACTAAAGTTTATAACGCAGCCGTGAAAATAAAAAATCTTTTTTTTTTCCACAAAAATGATTTTTTTAGCCCCCAGTTTTGTATTTTCCAAAGGGTAACAGGAGAAATTTGACACCAAAAGTTGTTGTCCAAATTGTCCTGAGTACGCTGATACCCCATATGTGGGGGTAAACCACTGTTTGGGTGCACAGCAGAACTCGGAAGGGAAGGAGCACCGTTTTACTTTTTCAATGCAGAATTGTATGGATTGAGATTGGATGTCATGTTGCGTTTGCAGAGCCCCGGTGTGCCTAAACAGTGGAAACCTCCCAATTCTAACTCCAACCCTAACCCTAGCACACCCCTAACCCTAATCCCAACCCTAACCACACCCCTAACCGCAACACACCCCTAACCCCAACACACCCCAACCCTAATCCCAACCCTAACCACACTCCTAACCCGAACACACCCCTAACCCTAATCCCAACCCCAACACACCCCTAACCCCAACACACCCCTAATCCTAATCACAACCCTAACCATACTACTAACCCTGACACACCCGTAAGCCAGCCGTAAATGTAATTCAAACCCTAACCCCAAGTCTAGCCCCAACCCTACCTTTAGCCCAACCCTAACTTTAGCCCCAACCCTAACCCTAACTTTAGCCTCAACCCTAGCCCTAACTTTAGCCCCAACCCTAACCCTAACTTTAGCCCCAACCTTAACTTTAGCCCCAACCCTAACCCTAATGGGAAAATGGAAATAAATACATTTTTTTATTTTATTATTTTTCCCTAACTAAGGCGGTGATAAAGGGGGGTTTGATTAACTATTTATAGCGGGCTTTTATAGCGGGTTTTTATGTTTGGCAGCTGTCACACACTAAAAGACACATTTTATTGCAAAAAATACTTTTTGCATTACCACATTCTGAGAGCTATATTTTTCCATATTTTGGTCCACCGAGTCATGTGCAGTCTTGTTTTTTGCGGGACGAGTTGATGTTTTTATTGGTACCATTTTTGGGCACATGACATTTTTTGATCACTTTTTATTCCGATTTTTGTTAGGCAGAATGAACAAAAACCAGCAATTTGTGAATTTCGCTTTGGGGGGCGTTTATACCGTTCCACATTTTGTAAAATTGGTAAAGCACTTTTATTCTTCGGGTCAGTACGATTACAGCGATACCTCATTTATATCTTTTTTTATGTTTTGGCGCTTTTATACAATAAAAACTATTTTATAGAAAAAATAATTACTTTTGCATGGCTTTATTCTGAGGGCTATAACATTTTTATTTTTTTGCTGATGACGCTGTATGGCGGCTCATTTTTTGCTGGCCAAGACGACATTTTCGGCAGCACCATGTGTATTGATATCCGTCTTTTTGATCGCGTGTTATTCCACTTTATGTTCGGCGGTATGATGCTAAAGCATTGTATTTTGACTCGTTTTTTATTTTTACTTTTTACGATCTTCACTAAAGGGATTAACTAGTGGGACACTTTTATAGGTCGGATCCATACGGACATTGCGATACTAAATATGTGCACTTTTATTGTTTTTTTATTTACATAAAGAACTGTATTTATTGGTACAATATATATGTATAATTATTTTTTTATTTAGGATTTTTTTTTTTAACACTTGTAAATATTTTTTTTTAACTTTGTCCCAGAGTGGGACATCATGCTATAGTGTCAGATCATTGATCTGACACTTTGCACAGCACTGTGTTAGATCAGCAATCTGACAGGCAGTGCTGCAGGCTTGCCAGCTCCTGCTCTCAGCAGGCGCTTGTAAGCCACCTCCCTGCAGGACCTGGAAGGAGCCCCATGGCCATTTTGGATCTGGGGCCTGCAGGGAGGAGATGTACGGAACAACGCAAGCATATTGTGTTGTTCCGAGGGTCTCAGGGAAGCACGCAGGGTGCCCCCTCCCTGAGTGATGCTTCCCTCTGCCGCCGGAACGCTGCGATCATATTTGATTGCAGTGTTCCGGGGGTTAATGTGCCAGGAGCGGTCCGTGACCGCTCCTGGCACATAGTGCCAGATGTCAGCTGTGATAATCAGCTGACACCCGGCCGCAATCGGTGATGATGTACTATCCCGTCGGTGGTCATAGGGGCCCAGACCACCTCGACGGGATAGTACTTCTAATGTCAGAAAGGGGTTAAGGGGAAGAAGTTTTCAGTTATTTTGTCCTATTTGTTATTTGCTTCACAATGAAAAGAAAACCAAATGCTCACAGTTGCAGGCATGTTTTTTACATGAACCTTCAAAAAAACAGTAAAATTTCATTTTGTGAGGTACCAAACCTGAAAAATGCCAAGGGGTGAATACTTTTGCAAGCCACTGTAAATCTGTAAATGCCACATCAATACAGTACCTTGTTGCAGGTACTAATTTTTGAATTTTTGTATCTACCTAGCATATCTTATGTCATTTTCAGGAAGGACGTAGAAATTTGTTAGCAAAACAAAATTAAAATGTTTAAAAAATGTAGACATTTAAGTTTACATATCTGTTTTGCACACCTATTTTACTAGTCCAATTTGACAAATGTACACACCACACCTATACTGTGGCCTGCAGCCACATTTTGGTCTCTTTATGTGCAACATCCTAGCATTTGTTACATACTATTTGGCAAACCGATAGTAAAAAAAAATGTGAATCCAGCTTTGAAAATCCCATGTAAAATGTAGAAAAAGTATTGAAATAGTATTAAAAGAGAATTGAACAACAGCATAGTAGTCACAGCCCGTATCGGGGAAAGTACTGGGCAACGCCCAGTACCTTCCCCTATAGGGGATGTGCAAATTATGTAGAAAATGTATTGAAATAGTGTTAAAAAAGTATTGAACAGCCCAATAGTCACATCCCCTATTGACTATTATGCTGTTATTCAATTCTTTTTTAATATTATTTCAATACATTTTCCACATTTTACATGGGCTGTCTGAAGCTGGATTCACTTTTTTCTACTATCGATTAGTTTTCTTCCTGCGGCACTGCTGGTCTTTCGTGCTCCGGACTCCTTAATGGGTGAACTGACACAACCTTCCTTTTTTATTCATTCATACTATTTGACAAGGGTTCACATTGACCTTTGCACTGGCTCAATGAATGCTTCAATACAAAAAACAGGGTCTGAGTTGGTCTATTACTGCTAATATTCATGTGAATTTCCTAGACAAACAGGAAATAGAAGTCTATAAAAAAAATTGCCAAAAATTAAAAAAAAAAAAAAAAAAATACATTATTCACTAATACTTTGATTTAAACAAAAGGTCATTATTTAAGAGATTTTAAGTCAAAATATTAGAATTAAGCACTTTATACTGGTGAGTGGTAATACTGGGGAGTCAAGGAGCAAATAAATAAATCGAAACTTTAAAGATGAGAACACAGATTAAAGTTTTTTTTCACTAAATATATGTTATAGCTATGTGATAGATGCTTGATGGCTGGGGATCTGACCACTGGGTTCCCATTATCCTGAAGAATACAGGTAGCCTCTCCACTCCTCCATACACTTCTATAGGACTAATGAAGATAGAGAAACTGTTGTTCCCGTAGAAGTCAATGGAGATGTGGCCACTTTATTCACACAGGGAACTTTTCAGCAATGCTTGTCTTCAAGTGGGGTCATACCCCAAGTGATCATACATTATTACCAATTCTGTAGATACTTAATAATTATATGTAATAGGAAAACCTCTTCAATAAAATAAAGCAGTTCTACAATAATCAAAAAAAAAAAAAGCAAATATGTATTCATCTGTAGAATAACTGGTAGCTGTTATCTCAGGGAAACAGTTAACTCTCTATCACAGCCTGAAACTAATTTCAAAGAGCAAATTCACAGAGGACAGACCAAAAGGAAACATAATAATTCAAAGCCGTGTGATTATTTGTCATGATTCACTCAATTAAGCTTTCAGACACAGCATTGTCAGAATGGAAGTATTTTTCAGAGCATAAAGACCATGCACACCAGGGTACAGAACTCCAAGCTAATTTCTTTAAAGAAGTCTACAATAATGGAAACGCTAAATCTATAGGTCAAACGCACTTCTGAAAACGTGTTTCTGCTCAAGGACTCAATTAGCAATGTGTACAGGCAAAGAAAAATACAAGCTTCAACCCCAGTTCACATGACCTCTCTCCTTCATAAAACACATCATTATTCCATTCAGGAGGCTTTGTTGCGGTCACTTATTTAGTCACTTTTTGTAAAGAGACCAGCAGCTAATATTTAAGCAAATTACATACAGGCCCAAGGAGATAAATGTAAATGTTGTAATCGTATGTTCAGTCAACAGTTTATTTTAGGGACTATTTTCCTAACCTCCCAACTCCCAACTACTGCACCAGTGTATAAAAAGGTTATTTTTAATTAAATATGTTATACTGTATATTAAATATATTTAATTATATATATTAATTAAATAAACTGGCTATAAATGACAAAAATATAATGCTCAAAAAAATCTTTATACTATGATTGAAACAGCACTCTTTTCCCAACTTGAATACAACATGAGATTTTCACACAAGTCCTAAAAGTAGACAAAGAGAACCAAATCAAAGAATTAGGGTACTGTCACACAGTGGCACTTTGGTCGCTACGACGGCACGATCTGTGACGTTGCAGCGTCGCTTGATTATCGCTCCAGCGTCGTAGACTGCGGTCACACGTTGCAATACACAGCGCTGGAGCGATAATTTCATGACGTATTTGCGATGTAGAAGCCATTGGTTACTGTGCGCACATCGTATACAACCTTTGTCACACGATGCAATCATGCCGCCACAGCGGGACACTTGACGACGAAAGAAAGTTCCAAACGATCTGCTACGACGTACGATTCTCAGCGGGGATCCTGATCACAGTAGCGTGTCAGACACTGCGATATTGTATGGATATCGCTGGAACGTCACGGATCGTGCCGTCGTAGCGACCAAAGTGCCACTGTGAGACAGTGCCCTAAGTCAAAAATATTAGACTTTTTAAATAAAGAAATTGATCCAATATCACATGACTATCTTTGGCAAAAGTATAGAAACTTTTATGATTAGAGATAATTTGAAGGTGGTGAAATTAGAGGGTTGTGTTTTCAACCAATGGGATGACAACCAGTTGTGAGTGGGTGTAACGTCTGTCTGAGTGCACAGGCTCCAAAGGCTGCCTCTGGAAGATTTGGCACAAGCCACTCCGCCTTGCAGGCTCCAGAGAAATCCTAATACCCTTTAAGCTCTGTAAAGATATTTGGTTTTACAATAGGACCCCGTGGAATGCTACCATGGAAGGGCTGCTTTCCAGAGGTAGGAATGATCGCCAAACAGGATCAGAGTCGAAAGGTCATGTCAAGGACAAAATCAGGATCAGTAAGAATAGTCAAAGACAAGAGGGTCAAAACAGGAATATATTAAACCAAATAGGAATTGAAGATGCACACCTAGCCAGGAAACTCTAAGTTATATCTGGCAGCTTCCAGCAGCAAGCTGGAAGCCTTAGTAGGGTGTGGTGCTCTCCAATTGGCTGGAGCAGGGAGCTGATAACTTTAGCTGGGAGAAAACACACTGATACTGCCAGACTAGGCAGCACTACAGGTCCCAGGTGCTCTAACCTTAGTGGGTGGAAAGAGCCCACCATCCAGGGCTTCTGATTCTGACATTTCTATCACAAGTGCCGCTCACAGAGTGAATACTGAGTCGCCTGGCGACAGAAGCAAAAGTCACAAGAGCAGGTTCTGGTGGAGATCTGTGATGAGCGAGTGTACTCGTTGCTCGGGTTTTCCGAGCACACTCGGGTGACCTCCGAGTATTTGTTAGTGCTCAGATATTTCATTTTCATCCCGGCAGCTGAATGATTTACAGCTATTAGCCAGCTTGATTACATGTGGGGATTCCCTAGCAACCAGGCAACCACAACATGTACTCAGCCTGCGTAGTAGTTGTAAATCATTCAGCTGAAGTGATGAAAACTAAATCTCCGAGCAGTCATAAATACTCGGAGGTCACCCGAGCGTGCTCGGAAAACCCGAGCAACGAGTACACTTGCTCAACATTAGTGGAGATGTGACGGGGGTGACCTGTTTCATTTAATTAACAGGGTTCTATTGAAGGCTTGTGAAAGTGTATCATGGTATAAACAAAACAGATTCCTGAGAACCTCAAAAGAAGAGTTGTTGATGCTGCTCATCATTACAGTATATTCAGAGAAGAGAAAACACTGCATTACAGCATAAAAACTAATGCAATCTGTAAGCACAGTGGTGGTAGACTACGATTATATTTTGGGTGGCCTGGGCCTGTTTTGCTGCATCTGGGATAGGACAACTTACCATCATTGATAGAACAGTTAGTTCTGAATGATACCAGCAAATTCTAAAGGAAAATGTCAGGACATCTGTCCATGAGATGATTCTCAAGAGAACATGGATCATGCAGTATGAAAACGACCCAAAGCACAAGAGTCATTCTAAAAAAGAATAGTTAAAGAAGAGTAAGTTCTGAAATGGCCAAGTCGAAGTCTTGGCCTAAATCCCTTAAGCACCGAGCCACTTTGTATGTTAATGACCGAGCCTCATTTTTAAAATCTTACATGCATCACTTTTTGTGTAATAACGCTGGAACACTACAACATATCACAGAGATTCCGAGACTGTTTGGGTCATTATGATTTGTGGTTATCTAGGAAAACATCAACAATTTTCCAAAAAAATTTGAAAATTTAGTAATTTTCAAACTTTACATTTTTATGTCCTTAAATCAGATAGTTATACCACACAAAATTGTTAATAAATAATATTTCCCATATATCTACTTCACATTAGCATTATATTTTAAACATTTTTTTGTTATGATGTTAGAAGTGTTAAAAGTCTATCAGCAATTTTCCATTTTTCCAACAAAATTTACACAACCAATTTTTTTTAGAGACCACAGTACAGCTGAAGTGACTTTGAGGGGCTATATGACAGATAATATCCAATATGCCACCATTTTAAAAACTAAACCCCTCAAAGTGCTCAAAACCACATTCAAGAAGTTTATTTAGCTTATAAATGCATCAATGTGGAAGGAAAAAAAATAACATTTTACTTGTTCCAAAAAAAAAGTTGCTTTAGCTCCACATTTTTCATTTTCACAAGGGTAACATGAGAAAATGGACCACACAATTTGTTGACCAATTTCTCCTGAGTACATCGATACCCAATGTGGTGAAAAACTACTGTTTGGGCGCACAGCAGAGGTGATAAGGGAAGGAGGACTATTTAACTTTTTGAGCGCAAAATTGGCTGGAATAGATAGCAGTTGCCAAGTCACAATTGGAGAACCCCTGATGTGCCTAAACAGTGGAAACCCCCCTCAAGAAATGTATCTAGAGGTGTGCTGAGCATCTTGAACCCACAAATATGGTGGAGGTTCAAAGATGTTTTGGGGTTGTTTTGCTGCCTCTGGCACTGGGTGCATTGACTTTGTGGGCACTGGGTGTATTGACATTGTGCAAGGCATCATGAAATCTGATGATCACCAAAGGACTTTGAGTCGCAATGTAGTGACTAGCGTCAGAAAGCTGGGTGTGCGTCCTAGGTCATGGTTCTTCCAGCAGGACAATGACCTCAACATACTTCAAGAAGCACCTAGAAATGTTTAGAAACGAAGCGCTGGTAAGTTCTGAAGTGGCCAGCAATGAATTCGGATCTAAATCCCATTGAACGCCTGTGGAAAGATCTTAAAATTGCTGTTGGGAGAAGGCATCCTTCAAATATGAAAGACCTGGAACAGTTTGCAAAAAAAGAGTGGTCCAAAATTCCAGTTGAGAGGTGTAAGAAGCTTGTTGATGGTTGTAGGAAGTAATTGATTGCAGTTACTTATTCCAAAGGGTGTGCAATTATTAAGTTGAGGGTGCCAACAATTTTGTCCTGTCCATTTTGGGGGTTTTGTGTGAAATAATGTCCAATTTGCTTTTTTTCTCTGTTTTTTTTTGTGTTGCTCCTACACACACACAAAGAAAATAAAGATGTGTATAACAAAACATGTAATTGCAATAATTTTCAGGGAGATATACTTTATTTCTGGAACAATTTCAAGGATTTAAATTGCTTTTGTTTGATTGGTTTATTGCAAACCGCAGAAGTTGTACATTTTGCCAATAAACTTGATTTGCAATCAGGGTTGAATAATTTTCATTGCAATTTTAGAATGTCCTTATTGATGCGCCCATCCAGTGCTATTAAACAATATTTTTTTAGGATTTCTATACACTGTGAAATAACTGTCATATACAATAAGATAGCTCTGTGTTATGTAACCACAGCATTCGGCCTTATATTGCAGTGTTCTTGTGTAAGAGGGAGCCTGTAGGTCACTAGGATGTATGGGTGCTATGTGCATGGTCATGTAGCTGAAAATTATACATTTGTATGTGCTGGATTATATTTTCAGTGTACATACATAGATATGAGAGGTATCAGTGGTCTATTGGTTGCATGGCGCTTCAACACAGTTTGTGACTTGGGAAGACGCCTTTGTAACTTTCCATCGTTTCACTATTATAATTCAGATTAATAAGGTTTTGTTTGCAATTTCCTTAGATAATTCCAAAATGAGGCTTGACATTCAAAACCACCAAACCAAAAGTAATAAATGAAACATTTAAATACAATGTTAATTATTTCCTGCCACTGGGAGGTCCAGATTTGTTCAGCTGGGAAATGTCCATAAACCGTTGTCCATTACACTTTTATTTTTCATAAACGGCCTCTGGCAACACAATATTGGTATAAGATAATGCTCTGAAAGGCATTTGTAAGAATTGTATATGAAGTTGAAAAAAATACAGATTGCAGTGTTAGTAAAACCAGATGATTCAAATATATGATGGAGAACCAAACACGCATTGTTGTATTTGATGCCATTAGTAACCTCTTTACTAGAAATATGCTTCTGTACAGAGACAGATCAGAGTTAACAAATATGGAAATATACAAAAATCCCTGATAAGAATAAGTGTCCCAGTCACACAGTCGCTCAGGAAAGGAAAGGACACATTTACTTCTCTTCTGCCACAGAACTATGAACTATGAAATACGCATTACGGACTATAATGTGTCAGGGTAAATACGTCAATTAGTATCATTGGACAGGCTAATGGTGTGTTTACTAGGAAACATATTACCCTGAACCAACTGACTCCATCTATCTGCATTATCAGCACACTGAATAGAAGATAAATGAGCTCTCGGGCATTTGGGACTCACTGATACATAAATGATTAAACGAATTGTGTTAAATGACCAAATCCCTTCCCTAGTAATGAAAAATGACAAATGTGCCATTAGCACCATAAACACAACTGCCTGCTCACCGAGTCAGGATTTCATAGACCTTCCTTTCTGTCAGGTCCCAATAATACAAGGCGGGGGCAGAGGCATTGGAGTGAAAAAATGTTTTATTGATGGATGTTAAGAGCTATTGAAATGCTACAGTAAAAATAACGCTGACTCAAAGCATCGTTTTTGTTTAAATGGGGATCTGTCACCAAGTTTTTGCTATGTAATCTGAGAGCAGCAAGGTGTTAGGGCACAGACCCCGATTCCAGTGATGTGTCACTTATTGGGCTTCTTGCTGAAGTTTTGATTAAATCATGCTGCAGAGATAGCAGTTCTCTAAATACTGAGCTCTGTGTCACACCACTGATTGGCAGATTTCTGTCACTGTACCGTGTACACAGAAAGCTGTAAAAAAGTAATACACAGCAGGAGGACTATATGGCATGAGACATCTAGTCCTGTAGTGATCATCCCATGCTGATAAAACAGTGATTTTACTGAAACTAGAGCACTCAGCAAAAGTGATACACCGCTACAATTATGGTCTCTGCCCCTACATCATGTTGCTCTCAGATTAAATAGCAAAAAACTGCTAACAGGTTCCCTTTAAACCCAACAAGCGCTATCATCTTAGCTTGATCAAAAATTTTCAAGACATGGAAATACCTGTTCTTCTGCTTACCACATTGGCAATATCAACAGACAGACTCCAGTTTGTAAGCATTAAGATATTACTGAGGCAGTCACATAATACGTTCAGAAATGGGTAGAAAAGATCAAATGAGCCCATTTTCTTTTGATAAATAGAACGTGTAGCTATGTAATCAGCAAACAGTGACCAGTAGTGTGTCTTGGACTTCATGAACCAGAGTGATGCAAAGTTCAAAAACACTTTTTATTTCCGAAGCACAGCATTCTTTTCTGTTACTGTAGCAGTGGTGGGGGCTGATGAATTGCTCCCTGACACTCCAAGGGTTAAATGCATTTGATGTTCATGTACGTTGTGAAAGGATGATAACTACTGGGGCTGCAGTTAGCTGAAACAGGGTTAACTGTAATGGCCGGCCCAATTTGGGAGGATGAGCTGAGAGTTGATAGCAGGTCCAGGAAGTGACAGGCCCAGTCAGTGCATGGACAGCAGTGTGTGAAGCAGCAGGTGTAGGTCAGAGGCTGCTAGGGACTGCGTAAGCCTAATACTAGGGGCAGTGGATTGCCGATAATACCCATGTGATTCCGTCTAATGACCTGGGGCAACCGTGAGATGGACGTCGGGGGCCTGGAGCGAACTCAGCCTGTGAAGCTACAGGGAAAGATGGACTCAGAGTACAGCTAGTGGTGGAGAAGACTCCCTAGGACTAGGAAAGCCAGTGAGAGGGACATTCTACTGATACTGAGAACCAGGGCTGAAGTTGTATCTGGTACCTGTGGGAAAGATGACAACCCGTTGGGCCTTATCCTCTACATCTGCCTGTAAATACTGCTATTCACCAAATAAACCTTTGGTTGGTTTTATGAACCTCGTGTCTCCTGGATTATTTGCTGCGCTGGTTCCAGAAGAGGGATTCCTGGACTCAGAAGAAGAAGAGACCTGCAGCCCTACAGTAAGTGTGATGCACCTCACACAAAGCAGGACACAAGATGTCTGTATAATGCCAAAGCGAGTGGGAACAAAAGCTCGCCCACGACTACCTCGCTTGGGCTTCTTTTTTGCACAGCCGGCAGGATGCGTGGGTGTCACATGAAGAAAGCGGGGAAGATATGGCTCATGGCACAGACGGGAGAGTGCCGGAATACATGAGGCCCAAGATGGCGGACTGGCAGCTTGCTTTTTCCAGGATGAAATGTAGATTTCAATGAGACCATTCATTTCATGTCAAAATTCTCATTTCGGAGGTAAAATCTGCATTCAGTGAAGACACTTTCCCATTACTGAGATAGATGACAGTTGCTAAGTAGGAGGAAGGAGCTAGAGACAAAGCTCCTCCCTACAACCTCTCCTTTCTATATACATACAATTGTATCCATAGAAGCCGCCACCTCCGATCTCAGTAATGGGAAAGTCTGCCTGCACTGAAAACAGATTTTACAGAGAAAGAAGCAGATTTTTCTGATAAGATATATTACAGAGTTGCTTATTTTCATATGTACTATTGATTTATGAAATAAAAATTAAAATTACTGTTACGCTTACGCTACTGTTACGCTTTAAAATGGTAGAAAAAAATCCAAATGGTGTGATATTGAGAAAAATGTAATTGTTTTCTGTTTCATTTTTAGCATACACACTGCAGCAAAAATTGCCTGGTAACTAGTGTTGAGCATTCCGATACCGCAAGTATCGGGTATCGGCCGATACTTGCGGTATCAGAATTCCGATACCGAGATCCGATACTTTTGTGGTATCGGGAATCGGTATCGGGATTAATATCAATGTGTAAAAGAAAGAATTAAAATAAAAAATAGGGATATACTCACCTCTCCAGCGGCCCCTGGACTTTACCGCCGTAACCGGGAGCCGTTGTACCTAAGAATGCGCGCTTGAAGGGCCTTAGATGACGTCACGGCGCTCTGATTGGTCCGTAGCCGTCGAGTGACCGTTACGCGACCAATCACAAAGCCGTGACGTCACCTAAGGTCTTTCAAGCGCTTGAAATACCTTAGAAGACGTCCGCAGCTTCTGATTGGTCGCGTAGCGGTCGCGTGACCGCTACGTGACCAATCACAAAGTACTTTCCGATACTGATACTTTCAAGTATCGGACGGTATCGCTCAACACTACTGGTAACATGATTCTTCTGCTCAGTATGATTATAACTATAGCAAATTTGCTTAGTTTTGTTCTTATGTTACTGGATCAAAAATTTAATTTGTTTGTGTTGCCATTGTAACTTTTTATGTTCATATTGATGGACCTGTAAGAGGTTGGATTTTGCGTGCCAAACTGATATTTTTATTTATACAATTTTGAGGTAAACAGAATAGTGTGATTGTCTTTATTGCCTTATTAGGGGGAGGTGCATCAACCAAAAAAATTGGAAATTATGTTTTCATTTTTTTCTCATTAACCCTTTTATGACCCCAGCTTTTTTCGGTTTTCGGTTTTCATTTTTTGCTCCTCTCCTTCCTAAAGCCATAACTTTTTTATTTTTCCATCAATATGGCCATGTGCGGGCTAATTTTTTGCGGGACAAGTTGTACTTTTGTAACAACATCATTGGTTTTAGCATGTCTTGCACTAGAAAATGGGAAAAAAATTCCAAGTTCGGTGAAATTGCAAAAAAAAAGTGCAATCCCACACTTGTTTTTTGTTTGTTTTTTTCGCTAGGTTCACTAAATGCTAAAAGTGACCTAACATTTTGATTCTCCAGGTCATTACGAGTTCATAGACACCAAACATGTCTAGGTTATTTTTTATCTAAGTGGTAAAAAAAAAAAAAATCCAAACTTTGCTAAAAAAAAAAAATAAAATTATGCAATTTTCCGATACCCATAGCGTCTCCATTTTTCGTGATCTGGGGTTGGTTGAGGGCTTATTTTTTGCGTGCTGAGCTGATGTTTTTAATGATATCATTTTGGTGCAGATACGTTCATTTGATCGCCCGTTATTGCATTTTAATGCAATGTCGAGGCGACCAAAAAAATTGCATTTAGCGATCAGGTTAATCCTTTTTCTTTTGATAGATCGGGCGATTCTGAACGTGGCGATACCAACGTGTGTACGTTTGATTTTTTATTTTTAGTTTGAATTGGGAGAAAGGGGGGTGATTTAAACTTATGTTTTTTTTATTTTCTTCATAATTTTAAAACATCTTTTTTTTACTTTTGCCATGCTTCAATAGCCTCCATGGGATCCTAGAAGCTGGCACAACTCGATCGGCTCTGCTACATAGGAGCGATGCATAGATCGCTACTATGTAGTAGATTTACTTCATTGCTATGAGCAAAGACCACAGGGTGGCTCACATAGCAATCAGGCATCAACAACCATAGAGGTCTCAAGGAGACCTCTGGTTGTCATGCCGGCCGACGCATCGCTGACCCCCGATCACATGACCGGGTCAGCGATGCGCTCATTTCCGGCCCAATGGCCTGAAGCGCTAGTTAAATGCCGCTGCCAGCATTTGACAGTGGCATTTAACTATTTAATAGCGGCAGGTGGATCGCGATTCCACCCGCCGCTATTACGGGCACATGTCAGCTGTACAAAACAGCTGACATGTCCCGGCTTTGATGCGGGCTCATGGCTGGAGCCCGCATCAAAGCGGGGGTTCTGACCTTGGATGTACTATCCCTTCCGAGGTCAGACAGGGGTAAAAGGGGTTGTCCACTACTAGCACAACCCCTTCTTAATCGAAATGTTTGTCCTCGATAAAATAAAAAAGCATATACTCACTTCCCATGCCGGTGCTGTTTCCTTGGTGTCTGCACTCGCTCTCCCTGGGGCTCTCATGCAGTGTTGTGACACGTGAAGCCGGTTGCCCAATCAGCGCTGACGTCACTGTCTCCGCCTTCTGTTGAGTTGAACATGAAGTGGAAGTCCGGGCTGCAGTTGATCTCTGACTTCCTCTTCCTGCTCAATTTGTACAAAGGCGGGTACAGTGACATCAGTGCTGATTGGGTGCTGGGCTCACGTGTCACAGCAATACCACAGAAGCCCTGAGGAGAGCGACTGCTCACACCACGAGAACGGCGCCAGCCAGGTAATGGACAACGTCTAATGTGTTTAAATATTTGTATAGATTGGTTTAATTTTTTTAGATTTGACCCTATATAGTGTCTTATATAGTTTCTATAGAGCTCAGCCATAGTGCCTAGGGCTGAGTCTTCACAGTAGTTACATGGAAGGTGTTACGCCCGGAGGTAATGCATGTAGTTTGTGGATCCACTGCGCAACAGGGCCGGACTTGCCTGTGAGGAGCATAGATAAGCGGCTACCTAGTGTTCTCTGGTTATCCTGATGGTACAGTCATGCTTGAGCTGCAGGTAGTAGCCAGGTACCTCTCCTAGGCAGTTTCCGGTACTGCAGCTGCTGACCCAAGGGGTTAGGTACAGAGACACGGATAGGACTCAGGCACCGTTCAGACTACTAGGTTGAGGATCCTCTGCAAAAGATTACTGACACTGAGGGTACCGTCACACATTGAAATTTTCATCGCTGCGACGGCACGATCCGTGACGTCGCAGCGTCGTATAATCATCGCTCCAGTGTCGTAGACTGCGGTCACACGTTGCAATCACGGCGCTGGAGCGATGCCGAAGTCCCCGGGTAACCAGGGTAAACATCGGGTAACTAAGCGCAGGGCCGCGCTTAGTAACCCGATGTTTACCCTGGTTACCAGCGTAAACGTAAAAAAACCAAACAGTACATACTCACCCGTCGGTGTCCTTCAGGTCCCTTGCCGTCTGCTTCCTGCTCTGAGTGCAGCCGTACAGTGAGAGCAGAGCGCAGCACCGCTGTGATCTGCTCTCACTTTCCGGCCGGCACTCAGAGCAGGAAGCAGACGGCAAGGGACCTGAAGGACACCGACGGGTGAGTATGTACGGTTTGTTTTTTTACGTTTACGCTTGTAACCAGGGTAAACATCGGGTTACTAAGCGCGGCCCTGCGCTTAGTTACCCAATGTTTACCCTGGTTACAAGCGAAGACATCGCTGGATCGCTGTCACACACAACGATCCAGCGATGTCAGCGGGTGATCAAGCGACGAAAGAAAGTTCCAAACGATCTGCTACGACGTACGATTCTCAGCAGGGTGTCTGATCGCAGTAGCGTGTCAGACACAGCGATATCGTAACGATATCGCTAGAACGTCACGAATCGTAACGTCGTAGCGATGGAAATTTCAATGTGTGACGGTACCCTGAGTCTCAGACAGGGCTGATTTGGAGACAGATAGGATAGTCCGGATAAGCGGAACACTAGGATAGGCAAACATTCAGACACACGGGTCTCTAATACTGATTCAGGTACTAGCCACACAGTGACCGGGAACGAGATAAAGGCACTGACTGCACACAGACCAAGAGACGAGATTCAGCCACTGGCCACATAAGGACCAAGGGACGAGGTTCACTGGCCGCACTAGGACCAGGGACTATAGGTTCAGGACACTGACCACACCATGAACAGAGGATCTAACAACTCACTAGTTGAACTACTAACAAACAAATGGAACTCATTGCTTTGGCACCTACTAATTGGGGAGAATGTTTTTAATCAAGTTGCCTCCCAGCTATTGGCAGAGGGCATGTTAGCAGGTGAGCGGCTGGTCTATTAAGAACAGGGCAGCGAGTGCACTAGGCATGCTGCCGAGAAACCAGAGAGCCAGGAAGGAGGCAGCATGCCAAGGGACACGCCGCATGGCCAGGGCAGTATGTCGGCTTCCCTGCATGAGGGGAAGGGATAATATGCAGGGGCTCCGGCATTAATGTTCCAGCAGGAGTGTTATGATCCGGTGACCTTGGAGCCGCATGAGACTTTCTCTGGAGTAGGTGGAACCTGTACTGACCGCAAACCCTAAACTGACACCGCTACTAGAAGTAGCCGTGGGGTGTACCTAACACATCCTAGACACCTCGACATAGCCGGAGGACTAAATACCCCTATAGATGGAAATGGGAATTCTATCTTGCCTCAGAGCAGAACCCCAAAGGATAGGCAGCCCCCCACAAATATTGACTGTGAGTATTAGAGGAAAGACACACGCAGGCAGAAAACAGGATTTAGCAAAAGAGGCACCTCTAGATAAATAGAAAAGGATAGTACAGAATACTGTCATGATCTCTGCAGGGAGAGATCATAGCAAGCCTATAGAGGGACAAGCTCTCGGAAGATGGAACTATACTGACCATGAACTAAGCCTGCCGCGCAACTAGAAATAGCCAGGTAGCATTTCCTAATTATAGCTAGATGCCCAGCTCTGGCCTAAGACCTAAATAGCTAGCAGAGGGAAATGTAAGACCTGGCTCACCTCTAGAGAAATATTCCAAAGAAGACAGTAGCCCCCCACATATAATGACGGTGAGTTCAGATGAAACAACAAACGCAGCAGGAAAATAGTCTTAGCAAATTTGAGGTCCGCTTACTAGATAGCAGAAGACAGATAGTATACTTTCATGGTCAGCAGAAAAACACTAACAAAACACCATCCAGAGATTACCTTAAACTCTGGCATTAACTCATAACGCCAGAGTAGCAATCCCTGATCAACGAGAGCTTTCCAGACACAGTAACAAAACTTCAGCTGTGAACTGGAACAAATAGGCAAAACAAAACATGGACAAAAGTCCAACTTATCTAGTAGTTGTCTAGAAGCAGGAACAAGCACTGAGAGGCATCAGATAACATTGTTGACCGGCAAGAAACCACCAGAGAAATGAGCTTAAATAGCGACACCCACTACTGATGGAACCAGGTGAACCAGGAAAGAGGATGACAAGTCCAATTCCACAAACGGCCACCGGGGGAGCCCAGAATCCAAATTCACAACAGTACCCCCCCCTCAAGGAGGGGGCACCGAACCCTCACCAGATCCACCAGGGCGACCAGGATGAGCCCTATGGAAGGCACGAACAAGATCAGAAGCATGAACATCAGATGCATTGACCCAAGAATTATCCTCCTGGCCGTAACCCTTCCAGTTGACCAGATACTGGAGTCTCCGTCTGGAAACACGAGAGTCCAAAATTTTCTCCACAACGTACTCCAACTCACCCTCAACCAACACCGGAGCAGGAGGCTCAACTGAAGGTACAACAGGTACCTCATACCTGCGCAATAACGACCGATGAAAAACGTTATGAATGGAAAAGGACGCAGGGAGGTCCAAACGGAAAGAAACAGGATTAAGAATCTCCAATATTCTATAAGGGCCGATGAACCGAGGTTTAAACTTAGGAGAAGAGACCCTCATAGGGACAAAACGAGAAGACAACCACACCAAATCTCCAACACAAAGCCGAGAACCAACACGACGATGACGGTTGGCAAAACGCTGAGTCTTCTCCTGGGACAACTTCAAATTGTCCATAACTGTCATGATCTCTGCAGGGAGAGATCATAGCAAGCCTATAGAGGGACAAGCTCTCGGAAGATGGAACTATACTGACCATGAACTAAGCCTGCCGCGCAACTAGAAATAGCCAGGTAGCATTTCCTAATTATAGCTAGATGCCCAGCTCTGGCCTAAGACCTAAATAGCTAGCAGAGGGAAATGTAAGACCTGGCTCACCTCTAGAGAAATATTCCAAAGAAGACAGTAGCCCCCCACATATAATGACGGTGAGTTCAGATGAAACAACAAACGCAGCAGGAAAATAGTCTTAGCAAATTTGAGGTCCGCTTACTAGATAGCAGAAGACAGATAGTATACTTTCATGGTCAGCAGAAAAACACTAACAAAACACCATCCAGAGATTACCTTAAACTCTGGCATTAACTCATAACGCCAGAGTAGCAATCCCTGATCAACGAGAGCTTTCCAGACACAGTAACAAAACTTCAGCTGTGAACTGGAACAAATAGGCAAAACAAAACATGGACAAAAGTCCAACTTATCTAGTAGTTGTCTAGAAGCAGGAACAAGCACTGAGAGGCATCAGATAACATTGTTGACCGGCAAGAAACCACCAGAGAAATGAGCTTAAATAGCGACACCCACTACTGATGGAACCAGGTGAACCAGGAAAGAGGATGACAAGTCCAATTCCACAAACGGCCACCGGGGGAGCCCAGAATCCAAATTCACAACAGAATACTAAGCGGTCAGTATTAAAACCCTAAAAATATCCACAGCAGATAATACAAAAATTCCACATCTAACTAAAGACATGGCATGTATATCTGCATCTCCTGAGAATCCAACTTGACTGAAAAAATCCAAACATAGTCTAAGCTGGACAAGAAAAAACAAAGAATAGTACTGAATTGAAAAGCACACGGCATGTGTGCTGCAGAAACAAAACCCAGACACGTATCTTTGCTGAATTGGCAGCAGGGCAGGAGGAACCAGACAGAGATGTAAAACCTCCAAGAACAATGGACAACTGGCAAGGGCTAATGGATCCTGCACACCTAAATACCCAGTCAGAGCTGCAATCAGCAGGGACACCTGCTCAGGATTGCAACCCAGGGACAACTGTATTACCACCAACAACCACCGGAGGGAACCCAAGAGCAGAATTCACAACAGTACCCCCCCCCCTTGAGGAGGGGTCATTGAACCCTCACCAGAGCCTCCAGGCCGATCAGGACGAGCCAGATGAAAGGCATGGACCAAATCAGAAGCATGGACATCAGAGGCAAAAACCCAAGAATTATCCTCCTGGCCATAACCCTTCCATTTGACAAGGTACTGAAGCTTCCGCCTCGAAAAGCGAGAATCCAAAATCTTCTCAACCACATACTCCAACTCCCCATCAACCAACACAGGGGCCAGAGGATCAACAGAGGGAACCATGGGCACCACATATTTCCGCAATAAAGATCTATGGAAGACATTATGGATAGCAAAAGAGGCCGGAAGGGCCAATCGAAAAGACACCGGATTAATAATCTCAGAAATCCTATAAGGACCAATAAACCGAGGCTTAAACTTAGGGGAAGAAACCTTCATAGGAACATGACGGGAAGACAACCAGACCAGATCCCCAACCCGAAGCCGGGAACCAACACACCGATGATGGTTAGCAAAACGTTGAGCCTCCTCCTGAGACAACACCAAATTGTCCACCACATGAGCCCAAATCTGCTGCAACCTGTCCACCACAGAATCCACACCAGGACAGTCAGACGGCTCAACCTGCCCCGAAGAAAAACGAGGATGAAAACCTAAATTACAGAAGAAGGGCGAAACCAAGGTAGCCGAACTAGCCCGATTATTAAGGGCAAACTCGGCCAATGGCAAGAAAGCCACCCAATCATCCTGATCAGCAGACACAAAGCATCTCAAATAAGTTTCCAAAGTCTAATTAGTTGGCTCAGTCTGGCCATTTGTCTGAGGATGAAATGCGGAAGAAAAAGACAAATCAATGCCCAGCCTAGCACAAAAAGCCCGCCAAAACCTAGAAACAAACTGGGAACCTCTGTCGGACACAATATTCTCCGGAATGCCATGCAAACGAACCACATGCTGAAAAAACAACGGGACCAAATCAGAAGAGGAAGGCAATTTAGGCAAAGGCACCAAATGAACCATCTTAGAGAACCGGTCACAAACAACCCAGATAACCGACATCCTCTGGGAAACCGGAAGATCAGAAATAAAATCCATAGAAATATGCGTCCAGGGCCTCTCAGGGACCGGCAAAGGCAAAAGCAACCCACTAGCACGGGAGCAACAAGGCTTGGCCCGCGCGCAAGTCCCACAGGACTGCACAAAAGAACGCACATCACGTGACAAAGAAGGCCACCAAAAGGACCTACCAACCAAATCTCTGGTACCAAAAATACCAGGATGGCCAGCCAACACAGAACAATGAACCTCAGAAATCACTCTACTAGTCCATCTATCAGGAACAAACAGTTTCCGCACTGGACAGCGGTCAGGTTTGTCAGCCTGAAATTCCTGAAGAACCCGTCGTAAATCAGGGGAAATGGCAGAAAGGACCATTCCTTCTTTCAGAATGCCGACCGGTTCAAGGACCTCAGAAGAATCAGGCAAAAAAACTCCTAGAGAGGGCATCAGCCTTAATATTCTTAGAACCCGGAAGATACGAGACCACGAAATCAAAACGGGAAAAAAACAAGGACCATCGAGCCTGTCTAGGATTCAGCCGTCTGGCAGACTTGAGGTAAATCAGATTTTTATGATCGGTCAAGACCACAATACGGTGCTTAGCTCCCTCAAGCCAATGTCGCCACTCCTCAAACGCCCACTTCATAGCCAACAACTCCCGATTGCCGACATCATAATTGCGTTCAGCAGGCGAAAACTTACGGGAAAAGAAAGCACACTGTTTCATCAAGGAACCAAGAGGATCCCTCTGAGACAAAACAGCCCCTGCCCCAATCTCAGAAGCGTCAACCTCAACCTGAAACGGAAGAGAAACATCCGGTTGACGCAACACCGGGGCAGAAGTAAATCGGCGTTTAAGCTCCTGAAAGGCAGAGACAGCCGCAGAGGACCAATTGGTCACATCAGCGCCTTTCTTCGTCAAATCGGTCAAGGGTTTAACCACACTGGAGAAGTTAGCAATGAAACGGCGATAAAAATTAGCAAAGCCCAAAAATTTCTGAAGGCTCTTCACGGATGTGGGTTGAATCCAATCATGAATGGCCTGAACCTTAACCGGATCCATCTCTATAGATGAGGGAGAAAAAATGAAGCCCAAAAAAGAAACCTTCTGCACTCCAAAGAGACACTTAGACCCCTTCACAAACAAGGCATTATCACGAAGGATCTGAAATACCATCCTGACCTCTTTCACATGAGACTCCCAATCATCGGAAAAAATTAAAATGTCATCCAAATATACAATCATGAATTTATCAAGATAAGTCCGGAAGATATCGTGCATGAAGGACTGAAAAACAGCTGGAGCATTAGAGAGCCCGAATGGCATCACAAGGTATTCAAAATGGCCTTCGGGCGTATTAAACGCAGTTTTCCATTCATCACCCTGCTTAATGCGAACAAGATTATATGCCCCCCGAAGGTCAATCTTCGTAAACCAACTAGCCCCCTTAATCCTAGCAAACAAATTGGAAAGCAGAGGTAAAGGGTATTGAAACTTGACCATGATCTTATTCAAGAGGCGATAAACAATACAGGGTCTCAAGGAGCCATCCTTCTTAGCAACAAAAAAAAATCCCGCTCCCAACGGTGAAGAAGATGGCCGAATATGCCCTTTCTCCAAAGACTCCTTAACATAACTCCGCATGGCGGTATGTTCAGGCACAGACAGGTTTAAAAGTCGGCCCTTAGGAAACTTACAGCCTGGAATCAAGTCAATCGAACAATCACAGTCCCTATGCGGTGGAAGGGAACTGGACTTGGGCTCATCGAATACATCCTGAAAATCAGACAAAAACTCTGGAATTTCAGAATAGGAAGAAGAGGAGATTGACATCAAAGGAACATCATTATGAACCCCCTGACAACCCCAGCTAGTCACAGACATAGACTTCCAATCCAACACAGGATTATGTACCTGCAACCACGGAAAACCCAGCACGATAGCATCATGCAAATTATGCAACACCAGAAAACGACAATCTTCCTGATGGGCTGGCGCCATGCACATGGTCACCTGTGTCCAAAACTGGGGCTTATTTTTAGCCAAAGGTGTAGCATCAATGCCCCTCAAAGGAATAGGGCTCTGCAAAGACTGCAAGGGGAAACCACAACGCCTGGCAAACTCAAAGTCCATTAAGTTCAAGGCGGCGCCTGAATCCACAAATGCCATGACAGAAAATGATGACAATGAGCAAATCAAGGACACAGATAACAGAAATTTAGGTTGTACAGTACTGATGGTAAATGAACTAGCGATCCTCTTTGTACGCTTAGGGCAGACTGAAATGACATGAGAAGCATCGCCACAAGGCATCTGCTCTGAGGACAACGCCACAGCGCGCACAGTTCTGCGCTCCTGCAAGCGCCGATCAATCTGAATGGCCAAAGACATAGAATCACTCAGACCGAAAGGCGTGGGAAACCCCACCATAACATCTTTAATGGATTCAGAAAGACCCTTTCTGAAAATTGCCGCCAAAGCATCATCATTCCATTTAGTCAACACAGACCATTTTCTAAATTTCTGACAATACAATTCTGCCGCTTCTTGACCCTGAGACAGGGCCAACAAGGTCTTCTCCGCTTGATCCACAGAATTTGGTTCATCATATAATAATCCTAAAGCCTGAAAAAAGGCGTCTACATTAAACAAGGCCGGATTCCCAGATTCCAGGGAAAATGCCCAATCCTGAGGATCGCCACGCAGCAGGGAGATGACAATTTTAACCTGCTGAATGGAATCACCAGAGGATCGAGGTTTCAGAGCAAAAAACAGTTTACAGTTGTTTTTAAAACTCAAAAATTTGGACCTGTCCCCAAAAAACAAATCAAGAGTAGGAATCTTAGGCTCTAAAACTGGAGTCTGAACAATATAATCAGAAATCCCCTGTACCCTAGCAGCAAGCTGGTCTACACGAGAAGCTAATCCCTGAACATCCATGCTAGCACAAGACTCCTCAGCCACCCAGAAAAAAAAGAGGGAAGGAAAGACAAGCAGGCTACAGAAAAAAAAAAGGTTCAACACCTTTCTTCCCTTCTTCTGAGATGCATTTAACTCATTGTTGGCCAGTTGTACTGTTATGATCCGGTGACCTTGGAGCCGCATGAGACTTTCTCTGGAGTAGGTGGAACCTGTACTGACCGCAAACCCTAAACTGACACCGCAACTAGAAGTAGCCGTGGGGTGTACCTAACACATCCTAGACACCTCGACACAGCCGGAGGACTAAATACCCCTATAGATGGAAATGGGAATTCTATCTTGCCTCAGAGCAGAACCCCAAAGGATCGGCAGCCCCCCACAAATATTGACTGTGAGTATTAGAGGAAAGACACACGCAGGCAGAAAACAGGATTTAGCAAAAGAGGCACCTCTAGCTAAATAGAAAAGGATAGGACAGAATACTAAGCGGTCAGTATTAAAACCCTAAAAATATCCACAGCAGATAATACAAAAATTCCACATCTAACTAAAGACATGGAATGTATATCTGCATCTCCTGAGAATCCAACTTGACTGAAAAAATCCAAACATAGTCTAAGCTGGACAAGAAAAAACAAAGAATAGTACTGAATTGAAAAGCACACGGCAATGTGTGCTGCAGAAACAAAACCCAGACACTTATCTTTGCTGAATTGGCAGCAGGGCAGGAAGAACCAGACAGAGATGTAAAACCTCCAAGAACAATGGACAACTGGCAAAGGCTAATGGATCCTGCACACCTAAATACCCAGTCAGAGCTGCAATTAGCAGGGACACCTGCTCAGGATTGCAACCCAGGGACAACTGTATTACCATCAACAACCACCGGAAGGAACCCAAGAGCAGAATTCACAACACAGGAGATAAGTTACCGTAACTCCTAAATTCTCAGTCAAAATCCAATATTTTTGCTTTTTATTTCTTTATTTTTGAACTGGGAAAAAAAGGTTTTTTTCAAACTAATTTTTTAAAATATAATTTTATATTTTCACTATATTTTTGAGTAAGTCTCTTAGAGGACTTGAACCTTTGATTGTTTGATAAATTGTTCTATTTACTGCGATACAACAGTAATGCAGAATAGTGAATACTATGATCATTTATGAATCTCAGCCTTTGCGGAGACAAGAGCAACCTTTAGGCACATGGCTGTCATGGCAACCCATTGACACCCCATGATCACACTGTGCGAGGGGCAAATGGGCGCTGTAATGGTTCCATGATTTCATAGTTCTACAGAAATGCTGCTATCAGCAGAACTTAAAGCAAACCTGCCCTTATAGCACCACATAAAGCCCTGCCCACAGGCCCACCCTGAAGAGCGAGAATCTCATTAACTAAAAGCTACAAATACTTATTAAACAACAAACCAAAAGACGAATTTCATCAACCAAGGTATTATCTTAATCAGTACAACGGCGCCGACCTGACACTATGTGTAGTTCACTGATCACAATCTTGCTGACAGGTTCGCTCTAAAGACTTATTTTCAAATTGTCTGTTGAGCAGCTGACAACATTACTTCCTAGTTTCTGGTGGGGCAGGCACTTCTCTTTGAATGACAGCTCTGTTGCGTAGCAGAACTATAATATTAATTAATGTTAATAGAACTATACAGCAAAGCTTAGCACAAGTTTTGCTGTAACACATTCAGCTATCAATGATAGCGCTGCCGGCTACTGAACCGTGCGGATTCACCGTATACAATACATTGTATGGGTGAAATTTATCTTGTGGAGGCTGGCATCTACGCAAGATAAATAGACATGCTGCGGTCTGGAAAGACAATGGACGCAACTCAAACGTTTCGAAGCCTTGGGTTGTCTGATGAATTTGAAGTTACATTTTTTACATTCCCATTTGGACCACTCTCCTGAAAACCCTGGTGCGGTTAGCAAAGAGAAAGGAGAAAGATTTCAACAGGACTTCAAGGAGATGGATTGATAATACCAAGGTAGATGGAAAGTGAATACGATAGGGGACTACTGCTGGATGCTTCACAAAGAAGATCGGCAGGCCTTCTACAGTGGGGGAAATAAGTATTTGATCCCTTGCTGATTTTATAAGTTTGCCCACTGACAAAGACATGAACAGTCTATAACTTTAAGGGCAGGTTAATTTGAGAGATAGGATATCAAAAATAAAATCCAGATAATCACATTGTATAAATTATATAAATTTATTTGCATTTTTCAGTGAGAAATAAGTATTTAATCCCCTACCAACCATTAAGGGTTCTGGCTCCTACAGACCAGTTGGACGTTCCTAATCAACTCGTTACCTACATTAAAGACAGCTGTCTTGCTTACCTTTGTAAAAGACTCTTGTCCACAATCTCAGTCAGACTCTAACCTCTACAACAAGGGCAAGATCAAAGAGCTTAATGAGGATGTCAGAGACAAGATCATAGACCCTCACAAAGATGGAATGGGCTACAAAACTATAAGTAAGATGCTGGGTGAGAAGGAGACAACTGTTGGTGCAATAGTAAGAAAATGGAAGAAATATAAAATGACTGTCAATTGACATCGATCTGGGGCACCATGCAAAATCTCACCTTGTGGGCTATCCTTGATCATGAGGAAGGTGAGAGTTCAGCCTAAAACTACATGGGGGGGACTTGTTAATGATCTGAAGGCAGCTGGGACTACAGTCACCAAGAAAACCACTGGTAACACATCATGCCGTAAAGGTTCAAAATCCTGCTCAAGAAGGCACATTGTTGTGAACTATACTTCTTGGCTCCCTCTTGTGGTCACTAGTGGTTTGGCACTTGGATTGTCTTTTCCCAGGTTGGTACTCACCTGGTTCGTTAGGCCTGGGGTGTTGCTATTTAAACTTCCTGGATTCTCAGTCCAGTGCCTGGCATCGTTGTAATCAGTTCATTTCTGTTTGCTCCTGTCTTCAGGTCCTGGTTCTTTGCAAGATAAGCTAAGTCCTGCTTTCTTATTTTTGTTTATTTGCATTGTTCTTATTTTTGTCCAGCTTGTACAAAATGTGATTCCTGATTTCGCTGGAAGCTCTAGGGGGGCTGATATTCTCCCCCCTCACCGTTAGTCGGTTCGGGGGTTCTTGGATATTCAGCGTGGATATTTTGCAGGGTTTTTTGCTGACCATATAAGTCATCTTACTATTTTCTGCTATTAGTCAGTGGGCCTCTCTTTGCTAAAATCTAGTTCATTCTTACATTTGTCTTTTCTTCTTACCTCACCGTTATTATTTGTTGGGGGCTTGTATTATAACTTTGGGGTCTTTTCTCTGGAGGCAAGAGAGGTCTTATTTTCCCTGATAGGGTTAGTTAGTTCTCCGGCTGGCGCGAGACGTCTAGAATCAACGTAGGCACGTTCCCCGGCTACTGTTAGTTGTTTGTGCTAGGATTAGGTATATGGTCAGCCTAGTTACCACTTCCCTATGAGCTGGCATTTATGTTTGCAGACTTTGCTGTAATCTCTGAGATCCTCTGCCATTGGGATCATAACAGTATGCCAGGCCCAGTGAATAGTTAATGCATTGCAGAAGCGGGATTAAAAGAAAAGAAGTTCTGAGGTTTTGTTTTTTTTTCTTCTCTTTCTTCCTTCCCCTTTTTCTCTGAGTGGCTTGAAGCTTTGCTGCAGACATGAATGTTCAGACCTTGATTACTAGTGTGGATCAGCTTGCTGCACGAGTGCAGGGCATTCAGAATTTTGTTGTTAGCAGTCCTATGTCAGAGCCTAAGATACCTATTCCTGAGCTGTTCTCTGGAGATCGATTTAAATTTAGGAATTTTAGGAATAATTGTAAATTGTTTCTATCTTTGAAACCTCGTTCGTCTGGAGATTCAGCTCAGCAAGTTAAAATTGTTATCACCTTCTTGCGTGGCGACCCTCAGGATTGGGCTTTCTCGTTGGCGCCAGGAGATCCGGCATTGGCGGATGTTGATGCGTTTTTTCTGGCGCTCGGATTGCTTTATGAGGAGCCTAATCTTGAAATTCAGGCAGAAAAAGCCCTACTGGCTATCTCTCAGGGCCAGGATGAAGCTGAAGTGTATTGCCAAAAATTTCGGAAATGGTCCGTGCTTACTCAATGGAATGAATGTGCTCTGGCCGCAAATTTCAGAAATGGCCTTTCTGAAGCCATTAAGAATGTGATGGTGGGTTTCACAATTCCTACAAGTCTGAATGATTCTATGGCGCTGGCTATTCAGATTGATCGGCGGTTGCGGGAGCGCAAATCCGCTAATCCTCTGGCGGTGTTGTCTGAACGGACACCTGTCTCAATGCAATGTGATAGAATCCTGACTAGAACCGAATGACAAAATCATAGACGTCAGAATGGGCTGTGTTTTTACTGTGGTGATTCTACACGTTATATCAGCATGCTCTAAACGCCTAACCAAGGTTGTCAGTCCTGTCACCATTGGTAATTTGCAGCCTAAATTTATTTTGTCTGTGACTTTAATTTGCTCATTGTCTTCCTACCCTGTTATGGCGTTTGTGGATTCAGGTGCTGCCCTGAGTCTTATGGACTTGTCGTTTGCCAAGCGCTGTGGTTTTGTCCTGGAGCCTTTAAAAGTTCCTATTCCTCTCAGAGGAATTGATGCTACGCCACTGGCGGAAAATAAACCGCAGTATTGGACACAAGTGACCATGTGCATGACTCCTGAACATCGGGAGGTGATTCGTTTTCTTGTTCTGCATAAAATGAATGATTTGGTCGTTTTAGGTCTGCCATGGTTACAGACCCATAATCCAGTTTTGGATTGGAAGGCTGTCTGTGTCGAGTTGGGGTTGTCAGGGAATTCATTGCGATTCTCCGCCGGTGTCTATTGCTTCTTCTACTCCTTCAGAAGTTCCTGAGTATTTGTGTGACTATCAGGATGTATTCAGTGAGTCCAGGTCCAGTGCTCTTCCTCCTCATAGGGACTGTGACTGCGCCATAGATTTGATTCCTGGCAGTAAATTTCCTAAGGGACGATTATTTAATTTGTCTGTACCCGAGCATGCCGCGATGCGTTCTTATGTCAAGGAGTCTTTGGAGAAGGGGCATATTCGTCCATCCTCTTCCCCTCTTGGTGCGGGATTCTTTTTTGTGGCCAAGAAAGACGGGTCTTTGAGACCTTGTATAGACTATCGGCTTCTGAATAAAATCACTGTTAAGTTTCAGTGTCCTTTGCCACTATTGTCAGACTTGTTTGCTCGGATTAAGGGTGCCAAGTGGTTCACCAAGATAGATCTTCGTGGTGCGTACAACCTTGTGCGCATTAGGCAGGGAGATGAATGGAAAACTGCATTTAATACGCCCGAAGGTCATTTTGAGTACTTGGTGATGCCCTTTGGGCTCTCTAATGCTCCTTCAGTGTTTCAGTCCTTTATGCATGATATCTTCTGGAAGTATCTAGATAAATTTATGATTGTTTATCTGGATGATATTCTGTTTTTTTCTGATGATTGGGATTCTCATGTAAAGCAGGTCAGGATGGTGTTTCAGGTTTTGCGTGATAATGCTTTGTTTGTGAAGGGCTCAAAGTGTCTCTTTGGAGTGCAGAAGGTTTCCTTTTTGGGTTTTATTTTCTCCCCTTCTGCTGTGGAGATGGACCCAGTCAAGGTCCGAGCTATTCATGATTGGACTCAACCCACGTCTGTTAAGAGTCTTCAGAAGTTCTTGGGGTTTGCTAATTTCTACCGTCGTTTTATCGCTAACTTTTCTAGCGTTGTTAAACCTTTGACGGATATGACCAAGAAAGGTTCTGATGTGGCTAATTGGGCTCCTGCAGCCGTGGAGGCCTTCCAGGAGCTGAAGCGCCGGTTTACTTCGGCGCCTGTTTTGTGCCAGCCTGATGTCGCACTTCCCTTTCAGGTTGAAGTGGATGCTTCTGAGATCGGTGCTGGGGCTGTTTTGTCGCAGAGAGGCTCTGGTTGCTCTGTGATGAGACCATGTGCTTTTTTCTCTAGGAAGTTTTCGCCTGCTGAGCGGAACTATGATGTTGGTAATCGGGAGTTGTTGGCCATGAAGTGGGCATTTGAGGAGTGGCGTCATTGGCTCGAGGGTGCTAAGCATCGTGTGGTGGTCTTGACTGATCACAAAAATCTGATGTATCTCGAGTCTGCTAAGCGCCTGAATCCTAGACAGGCTCGTTGGTCATTGTTTTTCTCTCGTTTTGACTTTGTGGTCTCGTACCTGCCTGGTTCGAAGAATGTTAAGGCTGATGCTCTTTCTAGGAGCTTTGTGCCTGACTCTCCTGGAGTCTCGGAGCCAGCTGGTATTCTTAAAGAGGGAGTAATCGTGTCGGCCATATCTCCTGATTTGCGACGTGTGTTGCAGAGATTTCAGGCTGGTAGACCTGACTCTTGTCCACCCGACAGACTGTTTGTTCCTGATAAGTGGACCAGCAGAGTTATTTCCGAGGTTCATTCCTCGGTGTTGGCAGGGCATCCGGGAATTTTTGGTACCCGAGATTTGGTGGCTAGGTCCTTTTGGTGGCCTTCCTTGTCACGGGATGTGCGGTCATTTGTGCAGTCCTGTGGGACTTGTGCTCGGGCTAAGCCTTGTTGTTCTCGTGCTAGCGGGTTGCTTTTGCCCTTGCCCGTCCCGAAGAGGCATGGACACACATTTCCATGGATTTCATTTCTGATCTTCCGGTGTCTCAAGGAATGTCTGTCATCTGGGTGGTGTGTGATCGTTTTTCCAAGATGGTCCATTTGGTGCCCTTGCCTAAGTTGCCTTCCTCTTCCGATCTGGTTCCTTTGTTTTTTCAGAATGTGGTTCGTTTACACGGCATTCCTGAGAATATCGTGTCCGACAGAGGATCCCAGTTTGTGTCCAGATTCTGGCGATCTTTTTGTGCTAAAATGGGCATTGATTTGTCGTTTTCATCTGCCTTTCATCCTCAGACTAATGGCCAAACGGAGCGAACTAATCAGACACTGGAGGCTTATTTGAGATGTTTTGTTTCTGCGGACCAGGATGATTGGGTGACCTTCTTGCCATTGGCTGAGTTTGCCCTTAATAATCGGGCTAGTTCCGCTACTTTGGTTTCGCCATTCTTCTGCAACTCTGGTTTTCATTCTCGTTTCTCCTCGGGTCATGTTGAGTCTTCTGACTGTCCTGGGGTGGATTCCATGGTGGATAGGTTGCAGCGGATTTGGAATCATGTGGTGGACAACTTGAAGTTGTCACAGGAGAAGGCTCAGCGTTTTGCCAACCGCCGCCGCGGTGTGGGTCCCCGACTTCGTGTTGGGGAATTGGTTTGGTTGTCTTCTCGGTATGTCCCTCTGAAGGTTTCCTCTCCTAAGTTTAAGCCTCGCTTTATTGGTCCTTATAAAATTTTGGAAGTTCTTAACCTGGTTTCTTTTCATTTGGATCTTCCGGTGTCGTTTGCCATTCACAACGTGTTCCATAGGTCTTTGTTGCGGCGGTACGTTGTGCCTGTGGTTCCTGCTGTTGAGCCTCCTGCTCCGGTGTTGGTTGAGGGCGAGTTGGAGTACGTGGTGCAGAAGATCTTGGATTCTCGTCTCTCTAGACGGAGGCTTCAGTATTTGGTCAAATGGAAGGGCTATGGTCAGGAGGATAATTCCTGGGTGGTCGCCTCTGATGTTCATGCGGCCGATTTGGTTCGTGCCTTCCACGCTGCTCATCCTGATAGCCCTGGTGGTCTTGGTGAGGGTTCGGTGACCCCTCCTTAAAGGGGGGGTACTGTTGTGAACTATACTTCTTGGCTCCCTCTTGTGGTCACTAGTGGTTTGGCACTTGGATTGTCTTTTCCCAGGTTGGTACTCACCTGGTTCGTTAGGCCTGAGGTGTTGGTATTTAAACTTCCTGGATTCTTAGTCCAGTGCCTGGCATCGTTGTAATCAGTTCATTTCTGTTTGCTCCTGTCTTCAGGTCCTGGTTCTTTGCAAGATAAGCTAAGTCCTGCTTTCTTATTTTTGTTTATTTGCATTGTTCTTATTTTTGTCCAGCTTGTACAAAATGTGATTCCTGATTTCGCTGGAAGCTCTAGGGGGGCTGATATTCTCCCCCCTCACCGTTAGTCGGTTCGGGGGTTCTTGGATATTCAGCGTGGATATTTTGCAGGGTTTTTTGCTGACCATATAAGTCATCTTACTATCTTCTGCTATTAGTCAGTGGGCCTCTCTTTGCTAAAATCTAGTTCATTCTTACGTTTGTCTTTTCTTCTTACCTCACCGTTATTATTTGTTGGGGGCTTGTATTATAACTTTGGGGTCTTTTCTCTGGAGGCAAGAGAGGTCTTATTTTCCCTGATAGGGTTAGTTAGTTCTCCGGCTGGCACGAGACGTCTAGAATCAACGTAGGCACGTTCCCCGGCTACTGTTAGTTGTTTGTGCTAGGATTAGGTATATGGTCAGCCTAGTTACCACTTCCCTATGAGCTGGTATTTATGTTTGCAGACTTTGCTGTAATCTCTGAGATCCTCTGCCATTGGGATCATAACAGCACATGTGCAGGCCCATCTGAAGTTTGACAATGAATACTCAACTCGCCGTGTTTGGAGGAAGGGAAATGATGCCTATGACCCAAAGAACACCGTCCCCACTGTCAAGCATGGAGGTGGAAACATTATGTTTTGGGAGGGTTTCTCTGCAAAGGGCACAGAACTACTTCACCGCATCAATGGGAGAATGGATGGAGCCATGTACGGTAAAATCCTGAGTGACAACCTCATTCCCTCTGCCAGAACATTAAAAAAGGGTCGTGGCTGGGTCTTCCAGCAAGACAATGACCCAAAACATACAGCCAAGGCAACAAAGGAGTTCCTCAAAAAGAAGCACATTAAAGTCATGGATAGGTCTAGCCAGTCTCCTGACCTTAATCCCATAGAAAACTTATGGAGGGAGTTGAAGCTCCAAGTTGCCAAGCGACAGCCTCAAAATCTTAAAGATTTGGAAATGATCTGCAAAGAGGAGTGGACCAAAATTCCTTCTGACATGTGTGCAAACCTCCTCATCAACTACAAGAAAGTCTGACTGCTTTGCTTGCCAACAAGGGTTTTGCCACCAAGTATTACCGTATTTTTCGGACTATAAGATGCACCAGACTATAAGATGCACCCAGGTTTTAGAGGTGGAAAATAGGGTAAAAAATATTTGAAGCAAAAAAAAAAATGTGGTAAAATTTAATAACATACTATTATATGTGGTGTTATTATATAAAGTATGTTATTATTTTGGAAGCTATGGGTAGAAGATGGTGCTGCGGGACCAGTGTGGTGTCTGTAAAGTACTACATGAAGATGCTGGAGGGTGAGTATAAGAATGGGGGCACAGGGCTTATATTTAAAGCACCACTCCAGAACTGAAAACTAACACTGGAGTGCTGCTTTAAGATCCCAATTGGGAGAACTATAACTCCCAGCATGTCCTGCAGATCCTGAAGGACCTGTGATAACATCAGGAGAGGAAGGGCTCTGTGCTGCCATGTGATGCTCCAGCCTGCCCACTTCATGACATCACACAGGTCCTTATGCCTCAGCATCCAGCACAGCCTGTCCGGTATGCAGCAGTCTTGTGTCTCCCCTCTGGCCCCCTGCTCCTGCCTCCTCCTCCACCGGACACACAGATCTCCCCAGCTGCTGCAGGAATCTGGCGCTGGGGAAACCATGTGTGTTTCTGTGAAGGACTATTCATTTGCTGCTCCCAGCTCACTGCTCAGCTAACAGGTGGGCAGGGAAGCAGCTAATGAATATTCACTGCACTTTAATCATGGGGACCCTGCTTTCCCCAGCTTTGGATTCCGGGCAGCTAGGACATTTTTCTGCCTCCAGCAAGTGGGATCCCAGTGCGATCCCACTCTGCTGCTGCCCCCTCCCACATGCTGCATTCGGACCATAAGACGCACCCACACTTTCCTCCCACATTTGGAGGAAAAAAGTGCATCTTATGGTCAGAAAAATACGGTAAGTCTTGTTTGCCAGAGGGATCAAATAATTATTTCTCAATGCAAAATGCAAATAAATTTATACAATGTGATTTTCTGGATTTTTATTTTTTATATTCTATCGCTGTGTTTAAAATTAACCTACCCTTAAAGTTATAAACTGTTCATGTCTTTGTCAGTGGGCAAAGTTACAAAATCAGCAAGGGAACAAATACTTATTTCCCCAACTATATAAAGCTAGGTTCACATTGCATTAACAGCAGCCCGTTCAACACATGTGTTAACGGGCTGCTGTTAACGCAAGTGCCGACATTCCATCGCGCTAGCGCAGATAGAGCTAGCAGATGCTCTATCTGCGCTAGTGGTGACGGACCCGGAAACGCTGCAGCCCGCGTCCCAGGGTCCGTCACTCAATGACGGCACGTCGCTAGCGCACGCCCATTGTGGGTGTGCGCTAGTGATGGGTCCGACATAGGGCATAATGGCGGCGTTAACGGATTGCGTTACACCGTATTATGCCGCGGTGTAACGTAGTCCGCCTAACGGACGCCACAGACGCAGTGTGAACCCAGCCTAAGAGAAAAAGTTTAATGAGAAGCTTTTAAGAAAAAAGAAAGAGGCGCATGAATTAATTTCCAATAAAGTTGTAGTTCAATACATTTTTGTATATAATTTTGCGCACATTTTTAGCTAAAATAAAGATTTTTGTTCATTTTGCTTGCATGCAATTTCACACACATTTTGTGCAAAATCCATAACTGATGGTAAAAAATAAATGTGTTTTTTTTTTTTTAGTCAGGGCATAGGAAAACATAGCAAACCAAATTTTGCATACCTGTGAATTATTTCTAGTGCTTACAAACTCTTCTAAACATGTGTAAGGAGTTAAAGGAAATATTAGCAAGGAAACTTGCAATGCAGTGTCCCATCCACAGAATTTTCTCAGATGGGAACCTTTCTAAACACTATGGTCCATGTGTAATTTGGTGTATGTCTACCGTTGGTGCCTTAGTACAGGCTGGGGATCTATTGACTCTAACATTGTGGGTATACACTGTCAGCAGCATAAAGATATATGGAAGTAATATATATATATTTTATTCACCTGAGGCAAACAACACATGACCCAGACGGTGTTTTATTGATATTACTGTGCTTTTATTTTACTGTAAGGTAAAGGTGTTGTGCAGTACAAAAAAAAACTTAAATGTGCATAAAAACAAGTTAAACAACTTACTAATATGCTTTAGTTAATAAAGGTGCCCAGATCTAAAAATATTCCCTTTAGTTATGGCGAGTCTGTTTCCAGTTTCTACTTGATATAGAATACGGTAGTTCCTATTTCAGCACCTCATCAGTGCCAGTGTGAAGGGGGCTGGATGAATTATTTCAGAAGTTGCAGTGGCATGTAAAAGTTTGGGAACCCCTGGTGAAAGTTACTCTTATTGTGAACAGTTAAGCAAGCTGTAGATGAAATGATCTATAAAGGGACTAAAATTAAAGATACTAGATCAAAGGAAAAAGTGTCTGAATCTGCGCTGCTGAAGAATCCTGGATAATGGCTGTATCTTGAAAAGTTTCATTTGAGATAGGTTTTAAAAGTCAACGCGTTTCAAATTCACAAAGGACCTCTTCCTCAGGACAAAACCCAATGTATGTTATATAAGATCCATCTGACACACATTGGGTTTTGTCCTGAGGAAGAGGTCCTGTGTGACTGCGAAACAAGTTGACTTTTAACCCCTTTCTGACATCGGGTGTACATTCACGCCAATGTCTGACTCCCTCCCTTTGATGTGGACTCTGGCGCTGAGCCCACATTTTTCCCAGTACATGTCAGCTGTTTTGAACAGCTGACATGTGCCTCTAACAGCCGCAGGTGGAATCGCGATTCACTCGCAGCTATTAACCCGTGAAATGCCATTGTCAAACGCTGACAGTGACATTTAAAATGCATTTCCAGCAATAGTGCATGAAATCCACCCATCGGTGACCCCCGTCAAGTGATAGGTTGGCATGACAACATGAAAACATACACATATTTGGTATCGCCGCATTTAGAATCGCCCAATCTATCAATAAAAAAAGGATTAACCTGATCGTTAAACGGCGTATCGAGAAAAAAAGTCAAAACGCCATAATTACGTTTTTTTTGGTCGCTGCGACATTGCATTAAAATGCAATAACGGGCAATCAAAAGATCGTATTTGAACCAAAATGGTGCCATTAAAAATGTCAGCTCGTTAAGGAAAAAATAAGCCCTCATCCAACCTGAGATCACGAAAAATGGAGATTTTTTTTAACAAAGCTTGGAATTTTTTTCACCACTTAGATAAAAAAGAACCTAGACATGTTTGGTGTCTATGAATTCATAATGACTTGGAGAATCATAATGGCAGGTCAGTTTTAGTTTTTAGCGAACCTAGTAAAAAGGCAATACAAAAAACAATTGTGGGATTGCACTTTTTTTGGCTATTTCACCGCATTTGGAATTTTTTTTTCCATTTTTGCGTGCATGATATAGTAAAATCAATGATGTCGTTCAAGAGTACAACTCGTCATGCAAAAAACAAGGCCTCACATGGCCATTTTGACCAAAAAATAAAAAAGTTATGGCTCTGGGAAGAAGGGGAATAAAAAATTAAAATGCAAAACCAAAAATACCTCTGATCGTTAAGAGGTTAAAATCCATCTCAAATAACATTTTTCAAGATACAGATGTTATCCTGGATTCTTCAACAGCGCATATTCAACACTTTTTCCTTTGATCAAGTATCCTCTCTGGTCTGCTGACTTGTGTGCTGCTGCATATGGTTTAAGTGTTCAACATGTTGCTAATTTGCAATCATACTAGATGACTTAGCACCCCTATTTGGTTCCACACAGTGTTACCAGTTAAGACCCTATTATGCTTCTTTTGCTCCCTAGTTTTCACACTATCACACTATTAAAATTAAAGATTATACATTTCCTTTGTATTGTAGGCAAAAAAATATATATATTGTCATTTTTTTTTCTTTTAAAAAATTAGAAAAAGGAAAATGGGCTGATGTAAAAGTTTGGGCTCCCTTGAAGATTTGTGTGCACAAATAACTTGGACCAAGGTTATGGCTTCTTCTCTATCATCGTTACGAGAGGCCAGGTAATACAAATTTCCAAGCTTTATAGAAACCAAGCCCCTTTAAAATTGTGCCAAAAAATAGCAGCCATGGGTTCTTCTAAGCGACTGCCTAGCACTCTGAAAATGGTGTAGGCCCACCATAAGAAGATAGCAAAATGTTTTCAAGTTGCCTTTTCCTCAGTTCGAAATGTAATTAAGAAATGGCATTGAACAGGAACAGTGGAGGTCAAGATACGGTCTGGAAGAACAAGCAAAATTTCAGTAAGAGCTGCTTGTAGAATTGCTAGAGAGGTGAATCAGAACCCTGCTTGACTGCAAAAAAAACTTCAGAAAGATTTAGCAGACTCTGGAGTTGTGATACAGCCGTGCATGCAAGACGACCAAAGATTCGTACAGAATTGGAAGAATGACTGAAAATCCCTGAAAGAAAAATTTAAAGACTCTCAGCTGGCTATAAAAAGTGTTTTACAAGCTGTGATACTTTCTAAAGGGGGTGTTACTAGGACTAATTACGCAGGGTGCCCAAACTTTTGCATCGGATCATTTTCTTTTTTGCAATTTTTAAAATTTAAAAGATGAATGCATTTTGGGAAAAAAAAAACTATATATATATAGGAAATGTGTCATCTTTAACTTTAGGCCTTCAATTTGGGTGCCAAAACTTTTACATGCCATTGTATGACAGCCCCCTTCTCTGTTTTAACCAATGCTTGCAATGCTTATACAGAGAAGGGAATTAGTTTGCTATTGAAATGAACAAGTGTGTAACCTGACAGTCATTTTAAATTACTTTGAAGTTTTCCTGTTTCTTGCAACATGGGAATGAATGAGCTCTTCACAAACTCTCCAGAATTATTAGGGTCAATAAAAAATTATCTTAAAGGGAATCTGTCACCCCATTTTAGGCCTATAAGCTAAGCCCACCATCATCAGGGGCTTATCTACAGCATTCCATAATGCTGTAGATAAGCCCCCGATGTATCCTGAAAGAGAAGAAAAAGAGGTTAGATTATACTCACCCAGGGGCGGTCCCGCTGCGGTCTGAGTCCAATGGGCCTCGCAGTCCGATCCGGGGCCTCCCATCTTCTTACGATGACGTCCTCTTCTTTGATTCCTGTCGCGGCTCCGGCGCAGGCGTACTTTGTCTGCATTGTTGAGGGCAGAGCAAAGTACTGCAGTGCGCAGGTGCTGGGCCTCTCTGACCTTTCCCGGCACCTGCGCACTGCAGTACTTTACACTACCCTCAACAGGGCAGACAAAGTATGCCTGCGCCGGAGCAGGAAGACAAGAAGAGGACGTCATCGTATGAAGATGGGAGGCGCCAGACCGGACCGCTGTGCCCATCAGACCGGACCGCAGCGGGACCGCCCCTGGGTGAGTATAATTTAACTTGTTTTTCTTATCTTTCAGGATACATCGGGGGCTTATCTACAGCGTTATAGCAGTATTTAAAAGGGTTACTGGGCAGAGCAAATTGAAACTTAGAAGTTGCTATGGTCAACTTTTCTACTTGTGTCATCAATTAACTGATGACAAACACCACATAAAATATCTGTATATTTAGATGGACAACTAGATTACTATTAAATATTACCACTTTTATAAAAGGTTTTCTGCCCAGTAACTACTAAACACAGTCCAAATTCTATTTCACAAAAACAATGTTGTTCATGCAAATAATTCTAAAGCAAAATGGTAATATTTATCTAGTGCATTTGAGACGGAAAGAAATATTGTGTTCCCAGTTTGCAGTAAACAACAAGTGCAGTAATGTGATTCAGGTCTACCTTGCTGCAAAAATGTAATTTCACCTTACATAGAGATATTATAGAAGTGAGATGAATAAGTAAACCAATTAGTTAGTTAGTTATTATTAAGGTTGAAGGAAGACTTTAAGTCCATCTAGTTCAACCCATAGCCTAACCTAACATGTCCTAACATGTTGATCCAGGGGAAGGCAAAAAAAAACCATGTGGCAAAGAGTAAGCTCCACCATGGGGAAAAAAATTCCTTCCCGACCCCACATACGGCAATCAGACTAGTTCCCTGGATCAACGCCTTATCAAGGAATCTAGTGTATGTACCCTGTAACATTATACTTTTCCAGAAAGGTATCCAGTCCCCTCTTAAATTGAAGCAATGAGTCACTCATTACAACATCATACTGCAGAGAATTCCATAGTCTCACTGCTCTTACAGTAAAGAACCCGCGTCTGTTATTATGCTTAAACCTTTTTTCCTCCAGACGTAGGGGATGCCCCCTTGTCCCTGTCACCGGTCTATGATTAAAAAGATCATCAGAAAGGTCTTTGTACTGTCCCCTCATATATTTATACATTAACATAAGATCACCCCTTAGCCTTCGTTTTTCCAAACTAAATAGCCCCAAGTGTAATAACCTATCTTGGTATTGCAGACCCCCCAGTCCTCTAATAACCTTGGTCGCTCTTCTCTGCACCCGCTCTAGTTCAGCTATGTCTTTCTTATACACCGGAGACCAGAACTGTGCACAGTATTCTAAGTGTGGTCGCACTAGTGACTTGTATAGAGGTAAAATTATGTTCTCCTCATGAGCATCTATGCCTCTTTTAATGCATCCCATTATTTTATTTGCCTTTGTAGCAGCTGCCTGACACTGGCCACTGAATATAAGTTTGTCATCCACCCATACACCCAGGTCCTTTTCATTGACAGTTTTACCCAGAGTTTTAGAATTAAGCACATAGTTATACATCTTATTACTTCTACCCAAGTGCATGACCTTACATTTATCCCCATTAAAGCTCATTTGCCATTTATCAGCCCAAGCTTCTAGTTTATATAAATCATCCTGTAATATAAAATTGTCCTCCTCTGTATTGATTACCCTGCAGAGTTTAGTGTCATCTGCAAATATTGAAATTCTACTCTGAATGCCCCCTACAAGGTCATTAATAAATATGTTAAAAAGAAGAGGGCCCAATACTGACCCCTGTGGTACCCCACTACTAACCGCGACCCAGTCCGAGTGTGCTCCATTAATAACCACCCTTTGTTTCCTATCCCTGAGCCAGCTCTCAACCCACTTGAGGGTTGTGGGGTTTCTATGTACAGTTAGGATCCATTTACACCAACCAACCAGCAGCACGAAATGACTATGGGTACCGTCTCACAGTGGCACTTTTGTCGCTACGACGGTACGATCCGTGACGTTCCAGCGATATCCATACGATATCGCTGTGTCTGACACGCAGCAGCGATCAGGGACCCTGCTGAGAATCGTACGTCATAGCAGATCGTTTGGAACTTTCTTTCGTCGCTGGATCACCCGCTGTCATCGTTGGATCGGTGTGTGTGACACCGATCCAACGATGCGTTCGCTTGTAACCAGGGTAAACATCGGGTTACTAAGCGCAGGGCCGCGCTTAGTAACCCGATGTTTACCCTGGTTACCGTCGTAAATGTAAAAAAAAAAAACAGTACATACTCACATTCCGGTGTCCGTCAGGTCCCTTGCCGTCTGCTTCCCGCACTGACTGACTCCCGACCGTAAAGTGAAAGCAGAGCACAGCGGTGACGTCACAGTCAGTCAGTGCGGGAAGCAGACGGCAAGGGACCTGACGGACACCGGAATGTGAGTATGTACTGTTTGTTTTTTTTTTACATTTACGACGGTAACCAGGGTAAACATCGGGTTACTAAGCGCGGCCCTGCGCTTAGTAACCGGATGTTTACCCTGGTTACCTGGGGACCTCGGCATCGTTGGTCGCTGGAGAGCTGTCTGTGTGACAGCTCCCCAGCGACCACACAACGACTTACCAACGATCACGGCCAGGTCTTATCGCTGGTCGTGATCGTTAGTAAATCGTTTTGTGAGACGGTACCCTACCGATCAGCCAATTGTTTGCTGATCAACAGATAGTTTGTAGCCTGTTTACAAAGGCAAACCCTCTCTTCAGATGTGGGATTATCACCAGTGCAAGCCCTATTTACACAGGACGATATGCTGCCGAGAATAATGATTTTTCTGCGCAAACCAAAAGATCATTTCACCTGACGAACAAGTGTTTAGCTGGTTCATCGGGGGATTGGATTGCACAATTATTGTGAAATAAGAGTACATAGGAATGTTGGTTTCATGATAATCGTGCAGTATTATGCAGGAAATATTGTGTGTATTATGACCATCAGTAGGGAAACAGGAGAGTGAATAGTACTCTTACTTACTAGTAACCTAGCACCTAGCCATGAAGTCTGCCCTTACAAATATTTGTGCGAGAATGGATCATTCTAAAGAGCTCACAAATTCAAGAGTGGCTCTGTAATAGGATGACACCATTGAAAGAAGTCATGATGGGAAAGTCTTCCTTTCCAAATTTTCCAAGACCAACTGTGATTGGTATTATTGAAAAGTGGACCAACTATAGCAAAAAACCATAGCAACTCATCCACAAAAGTGGTCGACCACATATAGTCACAATGCTGAGGCTCAAAACGCATAATGTCGCCAATGCTCTGTTGATTCAATAACTGCAGAGTCCAAACCTCCTCTGTCAACAACATGCACACAATAGACGCCGGGGAGCTGCTTGGCATGGGTTTCCAAGACTAAGCAGCTACATGCCAGCTTAACCTCACCAAGCACAATGCCAGGAATCATATGGAGTGGTATAAAGCGTTTTAACCCCTTTCTGACTTTGGGCCTAATACACCCATGTCAGAATTCTTCCCTTTGATGTGGGCTCCGGCGCTGAGCCCACATCATTCCCAGCACGTCAGCTATTTTGTCTCTGAAGCAAGCGCTGTCATCATCTCATTCATTTCCCAGTGGTTTACAGATGTGGCAGTCGCATTAGCAACGCTCCAGGTTGTAAACTGTATATCCCCCAGATATGGATTACGGTGTGGGACTGAACGCCGGACAGGTGTGGTATATTGTTGGTTTGTTATTTTTTATTTATTTATTTTTTCTTTATTACAGGAGATCGAGGGCGTTGTATGGATTAGCAGAACAATAAAGATGGGAAACTGTGTTGTGTTTTATTTCATTAAAAGACTTTATTCTGTCTGTGTTTATTTAACCCTTTAACAACTATAGGATTAGTAATGGATAAGTGTCTTATTGACACCTCTCCATTACTAAGCCGGCTTGATGTCACCTTACAATGCAAAGGTGGCATCAACCCCCAACTATTACACCATATGCCACCACTACAGGGCAGTGGGAAGAGAGAGGCTAAGTGCCGGAATTGGCGCATCTTAGAGATGCGCCATTTCTGGGGTGGCTGGGAGCAGATGTTTGTAGTCAGGGGGAGGGGGGCAATAACCATGGTCCCTTCCTAGGCTATGAATATATGTCCCCAGTCACTGGCTTTCCCTTTCTGGCTTGGAAAATTGCACGGGAGCCCAAGCCATTTTTTCCCCAAAAAAGATTATTTTATTAAAAACACACATGTCCCATAATTTGCACACACACTATACTAATTATATTGGTCATTGACATTTTATATCTAACTATTCTGCATGGATTCACTGTATGTAATCCATGTATTCTATCCTGTCGGCTCCTGCATTGATTTTACTGAAGCCAACAAATGAACTAACAGCTATTCTTCTGTCTATGAAATATGAAGACATATGTATGTGTGTCACTGACATATATATATATACACAGTACAGACCAAAAGTTTGGACACACCTTCTCATTTAAAGATTTTTCGGTATTTTCATGACTATGAAAATTGTACATTCACACTGAAGGCATCAGAACTATGAATTAACACACATGGAATTATATACTTAACAAGAAAGTGTGAAACAACTGAAATTATGTCTTATATTCTAGGTTCTTCAAAGTAGCCACCTTTTGCTTTGATGACTGCTTAGCACAATCTTGGCATTCTCTTGAACTTTTTTTCAGTGTTTTTTTGTGCTGATTTCCTTATATATCTAATATATAAAGCTGAATGTGTGTATGTGTGTGTGTATGTATGTATGTATTGTATGTCCGGGATTGGCATCTGAACCGTCGCAGCTACAGCCACAAAATTTTGCACAGTCACACGTCTGGACCCCGAGAGCGTCATAGGCTATATTGTGAGGTGAAATTTTAACCCCGCACTTTCCAATTCACCAAACAATTTTGCCCCTATCTACATAATGGGGAAAAAATGAAAGGAAAAGTGTTGGAGGCAAATTAACAGCTGCCAGATGTGAACAAGGGGGACTTAAAGAATGAGAGCGATGGCGCCAAAGAGTATATACTGTACAGTTGCTAAGGTGGGGCCCCAACATGGGATAATCACCACACCACCACGGGGATATGAACACACACACAAAATGCGCCACACACTACCACGTGCTCGAACACATGTACCACCCTCAGCGCACATTTCACCACACATACACCAACCTCGCCACATAAAAGTCGAAACACAAAAGTCGCCGCTCAAAACTCGCCACGCGCAAAACTCTCCACATGCAAAGCTCGCCACACGTGCAAAACTCACCTCATGGAAAACTCGCCACACGCAAAACTTGCACACGCGGAAAAATTGCCACATGCACAAAAGTTGCAACACATGCAAAAGTTGCCTCACACAAAACTTGCACATACTCAAAAGGCACCACACATAAAACTCGCCGCGTAAAAAACTCGCCATGCGCAAAACTTGCTGTACACAACTTGCTACACTAACCTGTCACATGCAACTCGACACACAAAAAGTTGCTACACGCATGTCGCCCCACAAAACTCATCTCACAAAAGTCGCTACATGCATGTCGCCACACGCAACTCAACACACACAACTTGACACACGAAACTCGCCCTAAAACACACACAAGTCTGGTATTATCCTTCAAAAATAAAAATCTGTTTAATAAGCAGACAAACTACAAGAGCAACAAATGTACCATATAGGAATCCGGCAGCTGTCAGTCACATGACCTGTCTATTATGTGTATGTGTGAGCTAATATATACTGCCAGGGGGTGGGCTTACTGTTGGCTGGGGATTTATCAGGCTGCCAATTTAGCTTACAAATACTGAGGTAAAAATACTGACCAAATAACGTGTGAACGAGGTCTAATACAGGAGGAGATGACATACAGATATATACTATATACAGGAGGAGATGACACACAGGTATATACTATTTACAGGGGAGATGACACACAGGTATATACTATATACAGGAGGAGATGACACACAGATATATACTATATACAGGAGAGATGACACACAGGTATATACTATATAGAGGAGGAGATGACATACAGGTACATACTACATACAGCAGGAGATGACATACAGGTATATACTATATACAGGAGGAGATGACACACAGGTATATACTATATACAGGAGCAGATTACCTACAGGTATATAGTATATACAGGAGGAGATGACATACAGGTATATGCTATGTATAGGAGATGACATACAGGTATATACTATATACAGGAGGAGATGACACACAGATATATACTATATATAGGTGAGATGACACACAGGTATATACTATATACAGGAGGAGATTACATACAGGTATATACTATATATAGGAGGAGATGACATACAGGTATATACTATATACAGAGGACATGACACAGCAGGTATATACTAAATACAGGGGAGATGACATACAGGTATATACTATATGCAGGAGATGACATACAGGTGTATACTATATATAAGGGAGATGACAAACATGTATATACTGAGGTGAAAATGAGAGGTGTGAGGTGAAAATGAAAAGGTGTGAGTGCAAAATGAGAGGAGTGAGGGAGAATGACAGATGTGAGGTCGAAATGACAAGTGTTAGGGGGGAATGAGAGGAGTGAGGGGGAAAATAAGAGGAGTGAGGGGGAAAATGAGAGGTGTGAGGGAGAAAATGAGAGATGTGAGGGGGAAAATGAAAGATGTGATGGGGAAAATGAGAGGCGTGATGGGAAAATAAGAGAAGTGAGGTGCTATAACTAACCACAGATATTTACTATGCCCAGGCAACGCCGGGCTCTTCAGCTAGTATGTATATATATATATATATATATATATATATATATATGTGTGTGTGTGTACTGTGTTTGGTGCTGTTCCAATTTTTTAACCTATATATACATATTTAAAAAAGGAGGAAATGCGGAGCATTGATGAACAAAGTATCAAAATTTTATTCAATAAAAAATTGGTAATAAAACGTGAAGTTCAATAACATTAACATTGTACAGTAACATGCACGAAGAAATGCCAGGAAATGCTGAGAACCCCACCCCTTCACCCACACATGATGCCCCCGCAGTGGAGAGCATAAAAAAAGCCCCCCCACGACCTAATGTAACACAGTACTATAAGACAAAAGGTCTCAAATAGACCTAGCCCTAGTCCCAAATACAAATACCATAAACAACTTTCCCAGATATAACACAATGGTGTCACCAATAAATAAACGACTGGTATAAATGCGGGGCTTACCAATAACGGGGGCGAGGTGGGGGAACAGCCGGAAAGTGGACCCCGACGCGCGTTTCGCGGCAGCACCGTGCCGCTTCCTCAAGGGGATAATCGTTTGGTGCCGACAAGGACCCTAAAGTAGCCTCTGACCCCGGTCACATGGTGCGTAGCAGCCAATCACGGCGGCACTGTCGGCGTGTCCGCCAGGCCCAGGCCGTGGAACTCGGCGTCAAGCCAAGCGCGCACGCGCGGGGAGCGAAAAAGCATCCAGAGCGCGCGCACAAGACCAGGAGATGCCGGTCCACACCAGGGCGCAGCAGACCGCAGCGCGACGCGCACGGCCACCAAAAAATATATTTCTAAAGCAAATACCGGTACTTATCATGACATGCCATCAATTAAACCCCATACAAGAGACCTAATATAGAGACTACCAGATTACAATATTAGGAGGACACACATTAAATAAACAACATATCATAGTATGGAAAGTCCACACTTTAGGAAAAGTTCATGCATTCCAAAGAAGTAAAAATGAATGTCCATCGTGATGGTCGAAGAGGAAATCACACTTCTTATCCTTGAGACCTAGCTTAGATCACCCAGGGGTAAGATGGCGTATCGATCAGAAGTATCAACAAGGCCAAAAGCACATCGATAAGGTAAACCTTGGACACCAGATCTATTTAAGGTTACTGACAATAAAAAGAGAAAAAAACGTTAAAATCACATACAGCGAAAGATAAAAACAACACCCTGGCTGAAACAAAGGGGAGGGGAAGAAAAAGAGGGGGAGTTGGTGGGAGACAGGAGGTACATTTACCCAGAACAATAGTGGGAGACGAGGATCAAAAGGCTGCTCACAAATAGGGAGCAAAACTAAGTGTTTAGTTCAAGCCTTTTGGTTACATGGTGTCAAGTTGCACGATCCATTTTGTTTCAATTTGTGCTAAGAGCTTTTTATTGTCACCACCACGAATCCCCATATGTAAAACATAATTTCCCCTCACCCGAAGAAGTCTTGCGTCACATTTGTGGTGCGACCTAAAGTGACGGGGGATTGATTTAAGGTCAGACGTGTCGGACACTGTCCTGGCCACACCAATGTCCCGCATATGCTCACGAACTCGGACTCTAAGCTCCCGAGTAGTAAGCCCCACACACACCATGGGGCAAGGACATGTAGCATAATAAATCACGTTGGCTGTGCTACAAGAAATCCGTTGCTTAATTTGAAATTCTTTGGTTCCATCAGTAGAGGTGAAACTGGAGCAGCGCAGGACATTGGTGCAGGCAAGACAGTGCCCGCACGGAAAACATCCCTGGATGGGACCATTGGTACCAAATGGATTATTCGGGGTAGGGATGTAGTGGCTATGAACCAATAAATCATTTAGATTTTTGCACCTCCTAGAGGTCATTTGTGGCAAGGGTCCCAGGGAGGCCGCCAGGGAGGGCTCCGTCCCAAGGACGGACCAATTTTTAGTCAGAATGGAGCGCATATTGTTCCACTCGTGATTATAGGTAGAGATAAAGCAGATAGGGCCAGCTCCACCCATATTTTTCCGTCCCCTGGGCGGGTGTAACAAAGTCTCACGTGGGGTTTTTCTGGCTCGGTCGTAACCATGTTTAACGGATCTCCGACTGTACCCCCGGGCCAGAAAATGATTTCTCAAGTCCGAGGCCTGTGCCTCGAATTTGGATTCAGAGGAACAGATCTGCCACATCCTAAGGAACTGTCCGACCGGGACGGCCCTAATCGTGGACGGGTCATGCGCTGATGAGGCATGTAATAAAGAATTAACAGAGGTCGATTTCCTGAAGACATCCGCCTGGATACGCCGATGGGTATCGACCTCAAGGCAGACATCCATGAAATCGACCGTGACATCACTATACGTATACGTAAGTTGGATGTTAGAAGTGTTGTCGTTCAATGTACCCATAACATATATATGTTATGATGAAAATTTCAGTTTAAAATGATGTGTAAAAAACTTAAGAGAATTTCTCTATGTAAATGTTCATATTAAAATCGCATTACAGTCTGATAGCAATCGCACTGCATTCTGATGCAAATCGGATGCTAGGTGTGAAAAATCGGATTGCACAAAAAACGTATGACACTCGCATGCACAATGAAAGGTCCATAAAGGCATGGTTGGGTACATTTGGTATGGAAGGGCTTCAATGGCTCACATAGAGCCTCACTGAGCACCTTTGGGATGAGCTAGAATTAAGATTACAAACCAGGCCCTACAGTCTGACCAAAGTCATACTAAACTTTCATCTATTTGCCCACGGATGTACCTGCAAATAGATGAATTGGGAGAAAAGATAAATTTTATTTTGCAATGGACCTATATTTTCTCAGTATCTTGGCAGTGCCTCGCTTTTGGTCTTTATTTTATTATTTGCATCAACCAGTTGAGTTTGTAGGTTTCCATAAATGAAAAGCTTGTGGCTGAGATTTATTCCCTGCATTTCCCATTTCATTTTTTTTAATCTCCACAAACTAAATGACCAATAAACAAATGCTGAACAGATTGGGACCCAGGGATTCAATGACAATGAATGTCTGACTTCATTTAAAGTCTCTGTATAAGTTGCTTTCTTGATTTCTTGCAACACATTTGACCTCTGTAAAGATACGATAACCAAATGTATTTACATTTATGCAAATGGCTTCATCTGTGACTTCACAGCAACGTTACTTCACAGATTACAATTTATGATAAAGTCTGTGACTGTGAAGCCAGCTAACAGTCTGTAATGGAAAACATTAAAACATATTTGGCGAAATATTGTGTTTGATGGACGCAAATTAAAAGTGAATGATATGGTGTCCTTTAAAATCCTCTAGCATTAGCCCTGTGAAAGTTGGGTACTGCAATAGCTATAACCTTAATATATTCAAAATTGTTCTCGCACACCCCACAATACAGAAAATCTACATGACAGGTATATAGTCTACTTGTAACAACTCTGCTGGCATCACGGCATGGCCTCGCATTTCTCACACTATCTTACCCACTGCTCCAGGCCATGATGTGGTTTCTGTTTCTTGCCAGCTCCATGTTCTGTGTCTCTGCTCTCTGCATGCTTCATAGTTCTGTGTATAGAGGGGCGCCGCCTGAACTCTCTGGTTCTTATAGGAATCAGGTGCATCTGTCCAATCTGTTCCTGACCAATTGCCAGGAGACCTCCAGTATTTAGTTCAGCTCCACCCAGTGGTCTGGGCCTGTGCAATGTGTTAGCTCAGTTAGTGTCTTGCTTCTGAGTTTGCCTGGCCTTGCTCTGAGTTACTCCCTCTCTGGAGGATTCTCTATGTTATTTCCTTGGTCTTGTTGTTCGCCCACCAGGAGGCAGAATATCCTGGTTCCAGTGTCTTTGTCCTTGTGTCTTGTTCCATTGCCTTGTCTGTACTTAGTCTTATCTCTGTCTCCTAGTCTTTGGCTTCCTTCCCTGTTGTCTTTCCTTGTATTCTCAGTCTGCTTACACTCCTCATTCTTGCAGCTCTGCCTGCTCTGAACCTTTGTGACTTTACCTCTGCTCCTCACTTCTGCGTTTCTGCTCCTTTCTACTCAGCTTATCTTCTGCCGTTGCAGTTATCCCTTGCTGCAGCTTCTCTCCACATTCCTTGTGGCTCTGCTCAGCTTTGCTGCAGAGACCTCTCCCGCAGCTCCTCTCCGCTCCTTGCGGTTCTACCTGGCTCCGCTCCTTGCGGTTCTACCTGGCTCCGCTCCTTGCGGTTCTACCTGGCTCCGCTCCTTGCGGTTCTACCTGGCTCCGCTCCTTGCGGTTCTACCTGGCTCCGCTCCTTGCGGTTCTACCTGGCTCCACTCCTTGCGGTTCTACCTGGCTCCGCTCCTTGCGGTTCTACCTGGCTCCGCTCCTTGCGGTTCTACCTCTCCTGCACTTGGCTCTGCCTCCAGCTCTTGGCTCCGCCTCCTGCGGTTTTGCACTTGGCTCCGCCTCCTGCTATTGGCTCCGCCTCCTGCATTTCTGTTCTTGGCTCTAGCTCCTGTGCTTTCGCTCTGCATCCGCTCTTGCGGTCTTTATCTACTTATTCCTAGGTCCTCGTGTCTGAACAGGTTCTTACCCATTCTACATACCTGCCTGCAGACCGGTCCCTACTGGTTCTTCCAGTGTACCAGTCTTGTCTACCAGTCCTGCCAGAGAGCCAGCCGTGCCCGCCTGCCTGACAGTGTTCCTGTTGTACCCGTCTGCCTGCCTATGTGCCAGCCGTGCCCGCTTGCTTGTCTATGTTCCGTTCCCTGGTGGGATCAGCAGCCACAACCAGACTCCACCCTGGAGTGGTACCTGGTAGCTTCCTATTGCACAAGTCTGACCTCACCATCAGAGGCTCCAGCGAACACCTAGGAAGCTACTTAGTTACGCCTCTTCCAGGGAGGTTTGGTCTGTGGCACAGTGGGGCCACACACCTCCGCACGCCCGCGCCAACCAGCCTGGGCGCGAGCATGACAGTTTGCACAGGCCATGGTCCCCGCTGAGTCCCATGTGCCTTTGCTCTCGGAGCAAGATGAACTCTCTTCTTGCCAGTATTGGCCTCCGAGGAAAATGTTTACCCAGTCTGAAAGCCAGTCCTTCACTGCTCCATCTCCAATTGTCATCTCCAATGAGCTGTTGGATCAACTTCAAGCCTGCGCTCCTAATGACGAATCCATGCCAGCAGATCCTCCATGCTACTATGGGGACCCAAAGCAATGTCGTGTGTTCTTGGAGCGGTGCTTGCGTTATTTCAAGGGGCATGCTCCCCAATTCCCCACTGACTGGTTGAAAGTAGGTTTCTTAATGGCCTACCTAAGAGGAGATGCTTTGATGTGGTGCGACCCCCTTTGGGAAGCAGGGGACCCCATTATCTCGAATCTGCCGGCCTTCCTGTTGGCCTTCTGTAAAGCCTTCGATGAGCCAAGTACTGCATCTCCTGAAAAGTCTTCCCCTCCAAGCTCACAGAGATGGTCCAGACAAAAGAAACCTGTAGGTACTCCGTCGCTTCCGTCCATGACCGTCCAAGACTCACCTGTTCCACAACCTGCCAAAGCGGCCACCCGAGCAAGATCCAAGAGGTCTAATAAGAGGGGGCTGGCAAATCTGCAGCCTGAATCTGGTGCTGAGATTGAAATATGGTATCCCTGTGGTTGTAAAGAACATTCAGGTGGTCTTTGCCCTGTGAAGCCTGTACTCCAAAACCCTGGGCCAGTAGGAGAGGCTGCCCCTGGCGAGAGTACTCCCTCTCCATCTAAGTTAATGACTGTTTCTCTGCCTTCTGGGAGCTTTGGTGTGTCTAAGCCGCCTGTCATACGGAGTCGGTGTATGGCCTCCGTTCTACAGTTCCAGAACCCGGTGTGGGCATTGCCTGATAATGGTCGAGCCCTGCTAAAGAGCAGTCTAGTCCTACAAGGACAACTACAGCTCCAAGTAGGAGCCTTATACACGAAGAAGTTTGTCTTCCACATGCTGTCTGTTATGCCCATGGGTCATTCTGAGCCAAGGACTCTACCACCCGCTCTGGTCAAGGGTTCCAGTAAAGTGCTTCGTTTGAACTTACCCAGTCTTGAGAACTGTCTGGTTCCCATGCGTCAAAGACACTCAGCAGTGTCATCTTCTTCAGCTGGTCTGCTAGTCGACGAGCCAAGGTGTGCTGACGTCACCGAAGATGGGGAAACGGTGACTATGTCTCCACACATCTCCAGCGACTATACCAGTAAACAATTAGTAGTCGAGTCAAGGTGTGCTAATGTCACCGAACATGGGGAGGCGGTGACTATCTCTCCACACATCTCCAACGACTTTACCTGTATTCCGTTCCTAGGAACATCCCCGCCGCTTGGACGATTTCTTCTGGATAACGGGCAGAAGATGGTTCCTATGTTTATACCTTCTGCGTCCTTGTGGCCGGCTGGTGAAGATTTCAAAACAGAAGTCTGTTCACCTCAATTTTTCTCTGACCCGGTGGAGCTGATGCTCTCCACACTCATCTCTAGTGACTTTTCCTGTCTTCAGTATCCGGGAGCTTCTCTACTACCTGTTGGGCAAAATTTGAATCCTATGAGACGGTTTCCAGTTTCCAAGTGTCTGGCTGGTGAAGATATTAAGACGGCAGCATTCAAGTCCCTGTTACCTATGTACCTGGAGGAGGTGGTCCTGCTCATTGTGGAAGCTAACCCTGTTGAGTACCAAAAGACTTTGTTTTCTGAGATACCTGGTGACCCTCCTGCCGCCTTCTACCCTGAAGATGTCATGTTGGCCTGGACTATGTGTGATCCCATCCTTCTTCTACAAGTTATTCTGGCAGGCTTGAAGAAGAGGGGCCGTAAAGGGGGGGGTACTGTAACAACTCTGCTGGCATCACGGCATGGCCTCGCATTTCTCACACTATCTTACCCACTGCTCCAGGCCATGATGTGGTTTCTGTTTCTTGCCAGCTCCATGTTCTGTGTCTCTGCTCTCTGCATGCTTCATAGTTCTGTGTATAGAGGGGCGGCGCCTGAACTCTCTGGTTCTTATAGGAATCAGGTGCATCTGTCCAATCTGTTCCTGACCAATTGCCAGGAGACCTCCAGTATTTAGTTCAGCTCCACCCAGTGGTCTGGGCCTGTGCAATGTGTTAGCTCAGTTAGTGTCTTGCTTCTGAGTTTGCCTGGCCTTGCTCTGAGTTACTCCCTCTCTGGAGGATTCTCTGTGTTATTTCCTTGGTCTTGTTGTTCGCCCACCAGGAGGCAGAATATCCTGGTTCCAGTGTCTTTGTCCTTGTGTCTTGTTCCATTGCCTTGTCTGTACTTAGTCTTATCTCTGTCTCCTAGTCTTTGGCTTCCTTCCCTGTTGTCTTTCCTTATATTCTCAGTCTGCTTTCACTCCGCTCTCTTGCAGCTCTGCCTGCTCTGAACCTTTGTGACTTTACCTCTGCTCCTCACTTCTGCGTTTCTGCTCCTTTCTACTCAGCTTATCTTCTGCTGTTGCAGTTATCCCTTGCTGCAGCTTCTCTCCACATTCCTTGTGGCTCTGCTCAGCTTTGCTGCAGAGACCTCTCCCGCAGCTCCTCTCCGCTCCTTGCGGTTCTACCTGGCTCCGCTCCTTGCGGTTCTACCTGGCTCCGCTCCTTGCGGTTCTACCTGGCTCCGCTCCTTGCGGTTCTACCTGGCTCCGCTCCTTGCGGTTCTACCTGGCTCCGCTCCTTGCGGTTCTACCTGGCTCCGCTCCTTGCGGTTCTACCTGGCTCCGCTCCTTGCGGTTCTACTTCTCCTGCACTTGGCTCCGCCTCCTGCCTGTCTGCACTTGGCTCCGCCTCCAGCTCTTGGCTCCGCCTCCTGCGGTTTTGCACTTGGCTCCGCCTCCTGCATTTCTGTTCTTGGCTCTAGCTCCTGTGCTTTCGCTCTGCATCCGCTCTTGCGGTCTTTATCTACTCATTCCTAGGTCCTCGTGTCTGAACAGGTTCTTACCCATTCTACATACCTGCCTGCAGACCGGTCCCTACCGGTTCTTCCAGTGTACCAGTCTTGTCTACCAGTCCTGCCAGAGAGCCAGCCGTGCCCGCCTGCCTACCAGAGAGCCAGCCGTGCCCGCCTGCCTGACAGTGTTCCTGTTGTACCCGTCTGCCTGCCTATGTGCCAGCCGTGCCCGCTTGCTTGTCTATGTTCCGTTCCCCGGTGGGATCAGCAGCCACAACCAGACTCCACCCTGGAGTGGTACCTGGTAGCTTCCTATTGCACAAGTCTGACCTCACCATCAGAGGCTCCAGCGAACACCTAGGAAGCTACTTAGTTACGCCCCTTCCAGGGAGGTTTTGTCTGTGGCACAGTGAGGCCACACACCTCCGCACGCCCGCGCCAACCAGTCTGGGCGCGAGCATGACACTACTCACACATGACAGCCCACATTCAGAGCCAGTAACAGAAACTCTATACAAAAACAAAATAAGATGATGGCTAAAAAGCCATGGCCAGCTCACCGATCCTTGCAGGCGCACGGAGCTTCGTCTCGGATCCAGACGAGGGATAATTACAAAGTAGAAACAGAAGGTGCTCCAGCTCCAATAAAAGAGATTCTTTATTAATGGTTAAAATCCAGTGACATAATAAATCCTTGCTGTAATACAAATGTGGGGGTACAGAGCCCATGCAACGCGTTTCGATCGCTGCATTGATTAAGATCGGCAGCGATCGAAACGCGTTGCATGGGCTCTGTACCCCCACATTTGTATTACAGCAAGGATTTATTATGTCACTGGATTTTAACCATTAATAAAGAATCTCTTTTATTGGAGCTGGAGCACCTTCTGTTTCTACTTTGTAACAGAAACTCTACCTAGGACTTGCATTTTGTTTCAATGGAAGCAGTAATCAGTCAAAGACTGCTGATGTATAATGACACAGTAAGAAACCCAATTCTCAAAAAAAAGTGCCAAAAAATAATAGGAATTGTTCCTTGTAATATTAGCTAAAAAAGTGAAGTAATGAAAAATGAGCCTACATAATTCTAGGAAAATGTAAGTGTATACCTTTAATATAGATAGACAGAATATAAACATAAGCACAAGATCTACACAACTTATGCAACTTAAGAGAAAATTTTAATTTTTACATAGTTTTGCCCAGCATTGAAAGTTATGAAACTTTTCAAGTCAAATTATTACTTTATCTACGTTTTGGCTAGTGCCCCGTTGACAAACTGATTAACCAGTGTCCTGCTGCTAGCAATTGTTTTAATTTCACCACAGGGTCACCAATAAAACAAACATCACACAATTTCCCACAGAAATTAATGCACAGTAAACAAGGTCTTCTTGTAGTAAGACACACTTTCTCCAGTCTTTTCGTACTGTTTAATAAATGAAGCTCCTAAAAGGTACACCCACCTCTATTAATTCAGAATTCTTTAATTTGGGTTTTCTAAACCAGACAGCATCTTTTAAGCGGGGTTCTCTGGGACTTGTCCATACACATTAGATACAGTACGTCCATATAGTTTGTATGGGGGTGTTATGACTTTTCCCTGATGGCAGGTGGTGGGGGGAAGAATTGGACATATCAAATTTTACCATGCACTATCCTTAGTTTCTATGGGAGACAAGCTGCTTGCAGATTGATCTACTCTCTCTCCATTGACATAAACAAGAATGCTCAGTCAAGCTTGCCTGTTTTTTTGTGCCAGAAGAGTGTAAAGAAACAGCTGTTGGTCCCACAAGCAGTTATTTGATGAATATGACCAGCGTTAGATTTCCTTGAAATAGGCCATTAATGACTGATTTCTGTGACTTAGACATTGCTATGTCCCATTGCAAAGTCCCTTTGGTCTATAGAAAAAGACTATTGCTATTAAAGATTTAAAATATTTGGGGGCCCCGTTGGAGCTTTCGCATCGGGGCCGATGAGTTTCAAGTTACGCCACTGGTAACTATGCCTTATTAAGTGTAACATACAAATACAATTCTTGTGATCCCATTTCCCCCTTTGTATTTACCTACTTGTTCACTTCGCAAATGTTTCCTTAAATAATACATTCACCATTTTTGACAATTGAGATTAGAGCTCATATAAGTTACAGTAGACTAAGTCATCCATGAAATTTGGTATGGAGGATAAAGCTAATATATGCATGGATTCCTGTCCACATTCATATTGTATTCATATTTCATTTATCTTGTCTGTTTCATTCTTGCACAATGTACTGCATGATAGAGCATCCAGTGAGTTTGGTGGCATGGCACATGGGTTTCATTAATTTAGAAGATATGAATCTGCTCCAACAAAGCAAGCATGTTTTATTCCAAAAGAAAAGATTTTATCCCCACTCAAGATCTTTGCAGATAGTTAAAGTCATGCTTATGTGTTTTAATAATCTTTTACCTTATTTCTCTCCGGCATTTTGCTGCATGTACACCGCGTTCCAAATTATTAATCAAATTGGATTTAGGTGTCATAAAGCTGTTATGTTTTTCAAAACTCTCATGGTATTCCAAAGCTCTTTGGATCAATAATATCAATCTCAAGCACCTGTGATAATTAGTTTGCCAGGTGAGACCAATTAAAGGAAAACTACTTAAGGAGGATATTCCACATTATTAAGCAGGCCAAAGATTTCAGGCATTATGAGAAAGAAAAAAGGATCTTTGCTGCTGAAAAGCATCAAATAGTGCAATGCCTTGAACAAGGTATTAAAACATTAGATATTTCACAAAAACTTAAGAGATTTGTGGCTCTTACAGAGCACAGATGGGTTTGTGCAGATGAAGGCATAATGAGGATGGTTTCAGCCAGACAAACTCAGAAACAGTTGCAGTGAACCCAGACATACATGAAGAATAATTTTAAAAGTCTGGCTTACTGATGAGTGCCATGCAACCCTGGATAGTCATGGTGAATGGAGTAGCAGATGGCCATCATGTCCCAACAAGGCTGTGACATCAGCAAAAAGGTCACAGATTCATGTTTTGGGCCGAAATGATAGGGAGAAAGCTGGTATGCCCCCTTTAGATTCCCTAAAGGTGTGAACATTACCTCAGCAAACTGTATGTAGAGTTTCTGACTGACCATTTTGTTCCATGCTCCTAAAAAAAAGAACCATGCCATCCGTAGCAAAATCATCTTCATGCATGACAATGCACATCTCATGCTACAAAGAATACCTCTGAGTCATTGGCTGCTATGGGCATAAAAGGAGAGAAACTCGTGGAGTGGTCACCATCCTCCCCTTACCTGAACCCTATTAGAAACCTTTGGAGTATACACAAAAAAAAAAAGATCTATGAGGGTGGGAGGCAGTTCACATCAAAACAGGAGCTCTGGGAAGATATTCTGACATCTTGTAAAGAAATTCAAGCAGAAACTCTCCAAAAACTCACAAGTTAGTGGATGCAAGAAATGTGAAGGTGATATCAAAGAAGGGGTCCTATGTTAACATGTATTTTGGCCTCTTAAGATGTTTTTTGACTGGAAAAGCTTTAGATTTCAGTAAGTGTGACCTCTTAATGCTGAAAATTCAACAAATGTTCTTTTTCAGTTACTTACAACCCTCAAAATGTTTGGAAACTCTGTTGTGCATGATCATTTGGAACTGTATATTGTGAGTTTTTGTTTAGTTTTGAAAAACATAATGTTATCATCGGGAAGTTTGTCCAATAAAATGTGATTTCTACTCTAACGGTTCATAATTTGAATATTATACTGACTCATTCGCATCGACCATTTAGGAAAATCAGAGAAAAATAGCATTTGCATAATAATTTGGAACGCGATTTATATTGGCCTTTTTAGATTTAGCAAAGCGGCATGGCATTATTCAGTATTTCTACGTCCATATATAACAATATATGAAATGTAGAACCGGTGCAGCAATTTTTGAGGTTGCAATTTGGCACAACCAATGTGTTATCAGAAGCTTTGCCATAGGAGTGCCAGTAGCCCAACTTTTTGACTTATCACCTTGTACTAAACTCTGTTCTATTTGCACCTGGGCATGGACAATTAGAATATATGTCATTAACCTATGTAGATTAAGTTCTGGTCTATTTGCCACTACTTTTTCAGCAGTTCTCCATTCCACATAGTGTTTGTCTGGCGGTAGTCATAATTTCCAGTCTACCACCTCCCTCCAGTGGCAGCATGGGAAAGTGGTAGTACAATACTTTCAGGACTCATGCACAGAGATCTTTTTTCCAGATTTTTTTTTACTTGTCTAAAAGCACCATAAATGAGCGGTATTTTTTAATTGCGTTTTTACAAGTGTTTTGATTCCAGTTTTTACATTTATTATATTTGTTAGCTACCTTTTATTCTTAGTGTTTTTATGTCCTGGAAAGATACATATAACAAAACATTGCAAGTAAAAATGCCATACTGATAGAGTATACATAAAAAATGGAGCAATTTCTCCCCATTATGAATCATTTAACAAAACTGCCTAAAAGAAAACATTATTACTCCCATAGCAAGCAATACAAGGGCATCTTTATTTTTTATTCAATTTTGGCAAAATAAAACCTCTGCTGTGTTTAGTTGCAAAAGATAACAAAAGCAGCTTTCCTTTTAGTTTTTCCTTTAGATTCTTAAACATCTGCCCCAACTTGGGTGAAACCCTTGGTGTGGATTCACATGTAGAATTGTTGCAGAAATATCTATGACAATCGGTCTCATTCATTCTCAGTAAGGCTTTCATATGCCTGTCGTCAGAACTCTTGGGCATCGATTCATCAATGCAATTATGCGTAAAGCACTTCATAAAGTCGTTAATTTTTTGGTTGATTTTTGGCATCTTCAAACCAGTTTTCTCAGCTCTGCCAAAAGGCACTATTCGGGTGAGGGAAAGGGGCATGCTGGGGTGTGACACCACAGTTTGCCTAATTGATGATGACCTGTGGCATGCCCTATGCCAGAAATCTTACTCCAATCACAGCCTGAAGCAGGATTTATCAGGCGGTGCTTGGAGGAGCTTGATACTTGTTAGACACTTCTTATTTTATACAAAATTGGCCACACTGAGTCAAACTGCTTGGACAGAGAACTCAATTTATTAGTCCAAATGCAAGAAGGAAGAACTGAATGCTCATAGAGTCTAATCCTAAAAAATGTAACTTTATTATAACATTTTTAAAAATTAATGGTTAAAATACAGAGGCTGCTGAGCTCCATTGGGGGGAACTGACACACAGACTAAATAAAGTGCAAAGTGCATAACAATATATTAATTTGTGCAAAGTATCACAATAACTCTGTCATACAAAATACTTGGAACAAACCAAGAGCAAGAAAAACACACTATGAATACAAAGCAGGAACACAAGTGCAAGAAAATATCACCATATATCCAGGCTTGACAACAAAGAGGTTGAATAAAGCCAAAGGTGTAGTCTGTGATGAATAACAACACTTAGTCTGCTATAGCTTTTAAAGAAGTAGAGCTGTATTGCACATATATATGGAGAGGAGCTGCCTCCTGATGAAGTAGAAACGAAACGTGCGTTGGGGCGACGGGGTTCATACTGACTGACATTAATCTGTAAGTATTTTATAAATTCTTTTACTCTCCATACACTGTATATATATATATATATATATATATATATATGCAATACTGCTCTACTTTTTAAAAGCTATAGCAGACTAAGTGTTGCTATTCACCACACACTACAACCACAGAATATGAGGAAAAGACATAATCTTAATGACTTTATGTACTGGAAGTCTCTGACACACATATGCACCTTTATAAACATAGCGTTGTGTGCCTGCAGTACGTTATTTGTCCTCAAATGTGCCCTGAAAGTCGAGTGACTGCGGCAGACGACCACCAATTAGTTTTATGTGCTATTTAATAGTCATGAACATAATAAAACAGGCTGCGTTTTGTCTATTTTTCCCTTATAATACTTCCCATTAAAAACACGATTATCCGTTGCTTACTTTAGCCAAGGTTACAATGTCTCCTAAAGTAAGCGACCATTCATTGCACATTCCCTCTTTGTCTGGCTTTTGACAGGCATTGACGGAGGTGATGTATCAGTTCCACAGTACTCAAATGGCTTGCGAGCATCTTTTTCTGGTGTGACATTACCAATTAATAATGCAAGACCCTTGGCTGTAGACATGGAGGGGATCTGCTTACCTTTGGTTCCATTGAGATGAAATTATGTGCTCCTCGACTTGATAAAACTGACCTCTTGATCGTTTTACTGTGATAAAAGTGATAGTAGTCCAGGAGTGACCCAATCTGTAGTGGGGAAAAATAGAAATTGTGAGTTTTATGATGAAAAAAATTATAAAATGTATTTTTTTTTGTTTCGGCAAATAGTATACATGTATAAATTATGCAAGCTACCGCTGTGCTAAAATGTTACTTGAGCCCAATGATCATCTTTCAAAAGGAGGATATGTGATACGAAATGGATGTGGGTGTCCTTCAGACACTAACCGCACAAGCAAAGATTATAATTGAGCTTCTAAGACGGACCGTGTCTACCTTTTAATGTTTAATTTATATGCAGCGTTTTATATCAATGCACGTCCACACTGACACATTACAAACTGCTTAGAAAAAGCTGGGCCAAATGACTGCCACCATTAAAAAGGATTGTGTTGAGTTTGCTACAAGAAACACAGTTTAGAATGGGCATTGGCTCTTTTTGAATTTTGAAAGTGTTTTGGAACCTTGTCCGTTTACTACATACAATGTCTGTGGGGCCTCACTTAGATGCCCATTTTCCCCATACATCGTCGATCCATCTTTTCTTACTCACAGATACAAAATGGACCTATAGTCTACAGATATGTTCACATGTACATTTTTTTGTGAACCCTGAATCCACAAAGACAAAACAAAACCAGACTGTTTGATCAATCTCGCCAATGTAAGACAATAAATCCAAGTACAGTTTTTAGTATTTAGTAAGTGAAAGAAGTTTGGGATTTTTTTTTACACTTTTTATTGCATAAGGGCAAAACAGAAGCCACACTGATGGTTAATATTAACACGGGCCAAAAATAGATGAAAATCAAATCCAGAACACTGATTAAAAAAACACCTTTGTTCTCACATGCACTAAAAACAGAAAATTAAGCCTTTTTTAATTATCTGTCAAGGGGACGGTTTTCCTATCTGGTCAAATTTGGGAACCTTTTCTTTGATCTTAATATGCTCAAATGAGGATATCACAATTCACTGCTGCAAACGGAAGGCTCCTCCATCTTTGGTACCTTCATTTACTTTTCTTTTCCCTCTGATTGATGGGAAGATTTTGTTACATACCCTTTATGGATTGTCTTTTAGTTAAATAAATGATGTAAAAGTGCAGAAAAGCAGCAACCCAAGAGAAGTTCGAAATAAGGTGCAGGTGCAAAACCCCCCTGAAGAAGTAGGTAAAACGCAGATCCTCTTAGCTAGCTTTTACACAAACATTACAGAGAGCATCCACTTGGCAAGCTTGCATTTACTATGGCATTTTCGATGGGTAAAAAATGGTTCCTAAACTGATCAACTCATCAGTCAGAGAGGATTTACGGATACCTAGGGCACAGACACTGATGCATGTAATATACAGGACAATAGTAAAAAATTATATTGAAACCTGTGCATTCAATACTGCATAGAAAACTGTATCTTTTATGATGGAAATGTAACTTTTGCAAGGACTCTGTGCCTGCTCCGAGAGGTCACTGTGGCTGACACTATTATGATAGTTGTGCAATTATGGAGGCAGCGTCACTGTCATGAGGCCACTATTATAAATGTTTGCTCACTGTCACCTTGATTTTGCAACATGGTGACTATCTCTTTTTTTTGTTATAGTAGCTGTCTTTGTTATTGTCATTATTATGGGCTGACGTATTTACAAACGTCTTGTACAACTTTATGCCATTAATCTAATAATTTCAGGTTCAAGTCCCCTGATGGGACGAAATAAAAAGCTAAAGAATGTTATTATTTGACTCACTTATATAGCCCTATTAATTCAATAGCGCTTTACAGTTTACAGACATTATCACCACTTGTCCCCATTTGGGCTCACAATCTATATTCCCTATCAATATGTCTATGGAATGTGGGAGGAAACTAGAGAACCCGTAGGAAACCCACACAATCATGGGGAGAACATACAAACTCCTTGCAGATGTTGTCCTTGGGATTTAAACTCAGTACCCCAGCAATGCAAAGCAACAGTGCTAACCACTGAGCCAATTTCAAAATATTAAAAATGCCTCAAAGCATAACAATGTACAGATTTTACCATTTTTCTTATATATCCAATCAATAAAAAATGAACAGATTTGGTTTCACCAAATTCGTAAACTTCTCAACAATTAAATGCATGGTAAATGCTTTATAACAATTAAATAAATATGCAAGAATGACTGATTTTTGGTGATCTTGATTCCCAAAACTGGAATAAAAAATGATCAAAAAGTCATATGTATATCAAAATGGAGAAATTTAAATCTACAGCTTGTACTTCAAAAACAAGCCTTCATGCCGGTCCATGAGGTAAGTATGAAGTGTTTGATTTTATGATGGGCAGTTATTAAGTTATTAGGAAGAGTGTGGCTCAGTACTAAAAAACTGAAACCTGCTTTACTAAATATACTATTTTATTTCTTTAGAAAACAATATTTTCTGTCTTAAAGTCTTGGTCAGTGAATAAGACAATAAAGTCCCTGCACTTACAGAAGAGACTCCACACGTATCTGCTGTCATCTTCTCTGAGCATGCTTTACTTCGAGCAATAGAATGTATGACGGAAATGTGAGAGCAGCAGTAGTCATCAGAATGATTTGTTATCCACTGTCAACTTTAATAAAGTCAAGGAAAATAATATAGCTTTTGTCCATATTTGTCATCTTTATTTCCTCTCTGATATGTCGCTGTTTTATTGCATTTCTCAAGCGTTTTCCACAATCTGGTAATCCCAACCTGTGCTACGAACAAGATGGGCGCACAGTGCACTACATACCATAATACAAGTTCATTCACATTTAGGAGATCATATCATTTTGATAAAAAAAGAGAAATCCATTTTCCATAAGTTTCTAATCACTGAGATCTAATGTTTATTTTAATATATTAAATGCCCATATTTCTATTTTGGGGTTTGTTTTAGTTTTACTTTATACATTTTCAGACAGTTGGGTCTGAAAGTTCTGTATAAAACTACCCTGCAGTGTGATACTTGGTAGGCACTGCTGCCCTGTGTCTTCTTAAGACCCCCATAGGCATTAGACTACCGCTGTCCAAACCTGCTAATTTGAGCGGGATTAGCTGACACCGTAAGCTGTATGGGTGCATCCTGACTCTTCCCCTGACAGATGACATATTAGGAGAGAAAAGGATCTATTATGATCCCTCTGTTCTCGGCAAGATATGCTGCCAAAGGAATCTGACAGTGGCTCTCGAATAGAAAATAGAAGTGTTCAATAGAGCAAGTACTCCTGTGTACAGGAAAGAGTCAGAAGAGACAGCTGCTGGCCAAATGATTAGCTGAACCATCGTTTGTTCGACAGTTATTGTGTATAAGGCACTTCAAACCCAGTAACTCTTCATTCATAATGGAATCCCACTCATTTTGGGCAAAAATATCAGAAAAATAATGCAGGAAGCCACAACTTAGGCTATATTTTAACTATTTGATAGATGGGGTAACAATTTATGTATATACAGCTCTGGCAAAAATTAAGAGACCACCGCATCAAAACCCTGTCATGGGCAGCCCAATCTCCAGACCTGAACCCCATTGAAAACCTCTGGAATGTAATCAAGAGGATGATGGATAGTCACAAGCCATCAAACAAAGAAGAACTTACGTTTTTGCACCATAAGCAGTGTGAAAGACTGGTGGAAAGCATGCCAAGACTTATGAAAGCTGTGATTAAAAATCATGGTTATTCCACAAAGTATTGATTTCTGAACTCTTCCTGAGTTAAAACATTAGTATTGTTGTATCTACTGTAAATGATTATGAAATTGTTTTCTTTGCATTATTTGAAGTCTGAAAGCACTGTTTTTTTTAATTTTGACCATTTCTCCTTTTCAGAAAAAAAATGCAAAATTTATTGCTGGGAACTTTGGAGACCTAAAAGTGGACGACCATGGAAAACTTCCTCCAAATTTGAATACATTATTAATAAAAAGTCAGTATCTGATGTCCATAAAGTGCTGCAGAGATTTTGCACAAAAAGAATGAAGAATATCGGGTCAAAGTTAGTCGGTGCGATGGTTAAGAGCAGTAGGGTTTGAATGCACAAGTTCCAGTCAAGAAGCCTTTCATCTTTGCAAAGAACCAGAAGGTCTGACTTGAGTTGGCTAAAGAACACAGCCAATGGAAAAAGTCAGATTAGTCTAAGGTGTTGTGGTTGGATGAATCCAAGTTCAATGTCATGGTTTGGGGCTGCTTCTCTGCATCTAGCATTGTCTCTCTGCATAGAATGGATGGAAATTTGAATGCTGTCATGTTCAAGGATATACTGGAGAATATAATGCTGCCACACGGTAAAACCAAAGTAGGCAGGGACTAGAAATTCCAGCAAGACAATGATCCTAAGCACACATCTAATTTAGTAAAAAATTGGGCAGCAAACAAAAATGTTCACCTGTTGCAATGGCCAAGTTAATCACCTGATTTAAACCCTGTAGAGCACCTTTGGGATGAGTTAAGGAGACGGGTTGGGGTCTGTACCCATAGCAATAAAGAAGTACTGTTTGCAGATTTGCAAATGGAATGGAGCAACATCCCTCAGGATGTCTTGAATACCAAAGTGGCTTCAATGCCAAGTGTGGTGCAGTAATTAAAGCAAGAGGTTATGCCACAAAATATCAAGTTATGGCATTGTAAACGATGATTTACACTCTATGTTGTGAGCAATAAATAGTATATGCAAAATTTTTAGCTCTTAGCTTTCTTTCAATAATTGACCATACCTATATTCCAAAGCATTTTGGTTAAAATTAAGGTCTTGCATGATGAAAACTTCAGGCACTCTCAATTCATCACCAGGAAAATGTCATCACAACAACCAGACAAAAGTAATCGCACTTTAAAAAAAAGATACACTTTTGGCCGCTTTTCTGTATGTTCATATATTTATAGGTTTCATGTTATCTTCTGTGTAGTAAAAAAGACAGATAACAAGAATCACCACAATTTCCCAATAGCCAATATAATAATCTCTTGACTAATGACTACGGGGAAATCCTGGACTGTTTCCTAGGGTCGATTTTCATGTACTTTGTGCCTGAATCTTCAATCAGCATTTTAGTTTTTATAGAATTTAGGAAAATCAGGGGTCCATTTTCTAAGAAAATTTGCTAAATGTGTTTACCTGTGCAATCATTTAGCTTTTTAGCTGCACAACCATTTCATCTATGGTTAAAATATCAGATTGTGTGTGGTAAAGTTGTGTCATGTATTTATCAAAGTAATGATTCACCTATAGTGGTGTGTGACTCGCTGGTTGTTTGAATTAATCAATACCTCGGATGCTAAGGCCATGTGCACATGCTGCGGATTCCATTGCGGAATTTTCCGCAGCGGATTTGATAAATCCGCAGTGCAAAACCGCTGCGGTTGTTCCTGCGGATTTATCGCGGTTTCTATTGCGGTTTCCGCAGCGGGTTTATACCTGCAGTTTTCTATTGGAGCAGGTGTAAACCCGCAACGGAATCCGCACAAAGAATTGACATGCTGCGGAATATAAACTGCTGCGTTTCCGCGCGTTTTTTCCCGCAGCATGTGCACTGCGGATTTCATTTCCCATAGGTTTACATTGTACTGTAAACTCATGGGAAACCGCTGCGGACCCGCAGCTGCGGAAACGCTGCGGATCCGCAGCAAAATCCGCATCGTGTGCACATACCCTCAGGCCTTATTCACACATTCAGTATTTGGTCAGTATTTTACATCAATATTTATAAGCAAAACCAGGAGAGGAACAATCAGAGCAAAAGTATAAAGGAAACACGTCACCTCTTCTTAATTTTTCACCCACTCCTGGTTTTGGCTTACAACTACTGAGCCCATGAACATGGCCTAAGTGGCAGAAAATCTGCATGTAAAAAACACAAGTAGCTTAATTTAGTTAATAGGTGCAGAAATGGTTCATATAATCTGCAACATCAAAAGCCCATTGTGGGACAGTAGCCTAGAAAGACAGCAGTAATATTAATGGCACCAGATGAATGCAGACCCTGTACATTAGGGTACTGGAAGCTTCAACTTATAAATCTAATGGAGGGAAACCTTAGATGTCAATTACCGGTATTTCCATGGGGTACAAACTATGCAACAATGCACAAGTGTATAATATTTTGCATTAAATCTGTTAACATTCAACAAATCTTAGAGCACTGAAAATACAATATAGACCAAAAAGCAAAAAGTGGACTAAGAAGTCATCACTTTATATATTAGTCACCCTATCGGTTTGGATCTCTTGAGCAAAAAATAGAAATATCATACAGGAAAAATGGGAGTCCAAACTTAGCATGTGGATACAGACAGGTAGTACATCTAAGATAATGCTGACAAAGGAGAGAGGTGTGCTACAAATCAAATACTATTCTAGAAGGAAAGTATCTCATTTTTCAAACTACATTTTCTAGGTTACATGTCCTGCGAAAGATTATCTCTATTTGTACTGCTCTTCAGTGTTAAAGGTAATGTTCAGTTTTCCAGAACATCACTTCTTTATGTCAGTCAGGTTCTCATGCAGTTCAGGGCCATTTTGTAATCAGCAGCTCAGTTTTCCCATATGACGCTGAGAGTGCTGCAAACATGCATCATTTCTTAAAAAGCAGACAAAACAGCTATTTCAAGGTTGTAGAGGAAAACCTGCCAAACCTATTGTGGTCAAAATTGGCTGAGACAGATCTGTGGGCTGGCATCTGTCCCACTAGGCTTCTGTGCATACAGTAGAGAATCTTGTGAACGTATACAGTGAATATTATACTGTACAGTAGCTGATATTTTTACTAATTCTGCATAAAGTGCCTAAGGGGACAAGCAAACATTCCACGTTACACACAGGACTGAATTATTTCACATAACTGCACAGACTGTGTCCAAAAGTTTTAACTTGTAAAACGTATTTATGAATATCAGCCAATTTTCGCCTATTAATCCAAAATTGTATCCTGAAAGCTCCAATTTAAATTGGTAAAGTGACACCCCCTCTTCCCCATCGCCTTAGCAGAGATGAGGGGGAAAAAAAACAACATGTAACACTGTCCATTTATAAGGCTCTGTTCACAATGGCACGATGGATATGTTATAATCAAACAATGGATATGTTATCAACTATACTGTAATGGATCCATACCAATTACTGTGGAGGCTGCCTTTACAAATCATTGAATTTAGGTTTCATTCGGTCCCATTACCACGGATGTATAAAATCCAGCACCTAGCCATGCAGGCTGCCCGTACAAATATTGGAGAAAGAATGGGTCATTCTAAAGAGATCACTGAATTTGAGCATGGTCCTGTAATAAGGTGTTGCAATAAGTCAGTTTATTATATTTCTCTTATATTATATAATCTACAATCAATTGTGAGTAGAATTATTACAATTAAAAGTATTCTGCCAACTATAAATGACAGCGGAGAAGGAAAAATGCTCTGGGGTTGAATTTCAAAGGGTTGGCTTTGCCCACTTAGATCCAGTGAGGAAAAATCAAGTTATTTTAGACAATTGTATGCTTCTAGTTTTGTGGGCACAGTTTGGGGATGGCTCTTTTTTTGATGTGGAGGAAACTACATTTTTATCATAACAAAAAGTACGGCAAGCTATGGAATATTTTGATATTTACTATGACAGAAATACATAAAACTCATTATAGTCAATGGGGTTTATCAACATCAGAAAAAAAACAGGTTTCCTAATGTAAATAGAGCCTTATAAAGTCAACCAATATTTGCATGTTGACCTGTCGACTATTCCATCAACGTACATTTTATGTATAAAATGGGATTTTTGTTTCATTAATGCATTGTCTCATTTTCTACTATTCCCAGTTCAGCATCACAGTAATAATTACACCAAGAAAACAGACAGCTCTTAGTACAGACATTCAATTTTCGTAATCAGCTCTATCATGAATTTCCTGGTGATGTATGATTAGTTGAGAGACATTTCTCTCTCTGACTAGTGAGGAGAGAGCAGTGAACTGCCCAAGTGCTCAGTACTCGAATTGAGCGCTTTGCAATGCTCGGGTGCTCAATTCAAGTGCCGAGTATAATGTGCATCAATGAAGAAGTCGAGTATTTTTACCGCAGACCCTTACTCGATGGCCAAGGGGTCAGAGGAGAGAGAGAGGAGTTTTCCCGGCTTCAGTGCTGCGTGGCTCAGGAACCCGAGCACTCGATCACCATGCAATACTCGGCACTGCTCAGTACTCAATTAACCACCCAAATGCTAGATCGAGTATCGGACAGTGGCGAGCACACTCGCCCATCACTAATAATGACGTTTTCAATCCAATTATCATTACAAAATTGCTGTACAGATATGTACCGCAAGTATTTTGCCTGTTATGGCCATGAAAATAGCACACTTCCATTATGATTCCTCCTCAAATAAAACATAATAAGTACATGTCACTTGCACAAATTAGTGTACTAAAATAGTTACTAAGAGGGGACAAACAGTAGAAAACAGCTTTTATTTAAATTTAATGGGGTATTTCTTAAAGGGAATCTGAGTAGGTCAACCCTCCTAATTCCTCTATATGGGTAAGCAAGTTATAGGATGCTGAATAAAATGATACCTTGATATCTAAATTTGATGTTGCATTCCAGAGAAATATATGTTTTTCTTATATGTAAATGAGCTGCTAAGAACCCTGGGTCGGACACTGATCTGTAGGAGAATCTACCTCCAGCGATTATTATAAATGAAAGTGCATTACCAATGTGAAACATGTAACTAATACAGAACAGGAGAACTGAATTTTGTCTCCCTAGGGTATGTGCACACATTCAGTATAAGGCTCGCGTCTTCGCAAGATAAATTGACATGCTGCAGTCTAGAAAGACGCACCGCATGTTCGTCTCCACAGGGAAGACGATGCACGCATAGTGGGCATGGGATTTTTTAAAATCCCATCCACTATGCTGTAATATCTGACCGCTGTGGGTTGAATGTTGCGGATGTATGCAGCGTCCAACCCGCAGCGTTTACTGACCGTGGGAATATACCCTTACTAGCACATTTGCTGCAGCTCTCACAGCTCTGCTGTATTGCAACACAGGCTGACTCCACCTAATAACTCCAACCTCCAAACCTGCCGAGTTTTTCTAGGCAAAGACACTTCAGGGTATGCCAGCTTTTTTTTTATGATGAGCCTTTTTTAAGCATTTATTGCTCATTTCCTGAGTGTTTTATCAATGTTTTTGACAGCTAGCAAATTTTTTAGCATTTTTAAACTTTTTTGTGGCATCATTTTTACTGGTGTTTTCTGGTGATACATGGCTATGTACCTGAGGAAGTGGACAGAACGTCCATGAAACGCGTAGTTTTATAGCCCTGAATAAAGTATGCAACTCTTCTGAACTCTGTGATTCCCTTGTCTCATTTTGGAGGAGCACGGAATTGTTAGTATCTTGAATATCCTATCCAGAATTTCTGGTGATATTTGTAACTCCATTTAGCAATAAGGAATCCGCTATGAGTTTTTGAAGCAAAAACGTTGAAAAACCCTTAAAGAGATGCCCAGGTGTCTTCCTAGTGTCATTTGAGCCTTTCCATTGACTTTTATTAGAAAAAATAGACCATCTCCATAGTGGAAAATGTCAGCCCACTTCTTTTAACTGCTTAATGATTTAAGAAACCTGAAGCACATAAAAGCCACTCAAACTGAACAGCAAGTCATTTTTACACAAAATTGCATATATTCTTTCTTTTGAGTGTTTAGTTTGAGCTTTTTCAGGCAGATTTCAGATCTGAAATACTCCTGAAAAAGATGTCATGTGCACATGCCTAAATTACAGAGGCTGTAGAGAGTAGTTGAGCTATGCTGTTTCTGAAAGTCCCATAAAAATGAATCAAAGTTCTGGAAACACGATAGTTCACTTTGCTGCACTGTTTCTGTGATGCCCACTAATTTTTTGGGAGTTATGGAAACATTTCTTGGCAATTTCCATAGCTCCACCTCCAGTGTTTAGAGCCTCGGCAGTGTAATTACTATTTCAGCCACAGAAGGCAGCGCAAGGGCAATCTAAACTCTCAGGATAGGTTAAGCATTCCTGCTGTCCTATGACATTACTTATTCCAGAGGGGAAAAAACCCACTAAAAATGTTAGGTGCAGGAAGTAGATCTGTTGGCTACTTCTGTTATGTATTCTGGCAATTTTTTATTATCTTAGTCATCATCACTTCCAACTCCCAAGTAACATTCCTCAAAAATTATACTATCTAACACAACCAGAATTCAAAAGATTTACGGAGAATACAAAGTGGTTACATGAAATCCCAATGGCTTAAAGTGGTTGTCAACTACTCAGGCGACTGCTTCTTAATTACTATATTTCCCCTTATAAAATAACAACAACCTCTACTCAACTCCAGTGCTGATACATTACAGCATTGAGAGCACTGGCTCTGCCAGGGCCTGTGTGACGTTGTTATGTTAGGCGAGTCCTGCAGACAATCATTGGCTGCTTCACTCTCACTTGGAAGAAGAGCTGCTGCTGTTCTCCGACTTTTACCAAATGTCAGATACGGCAGAATGAAGTGAGAATGAAGCGGCCGCTGATTGGATGCAGGGCTCATGTGACATAGTAAGGTCACGCTAGCCCATGGAGAACCAGTGCCCTCATCGCTGGAAGGCATCAGCACTGGAAGCAAGCATAGGATGTTATTTTATTAGGGGGACTTTAGCAATTGAGAAGGGGTGATCCAAGTAGTGGACAACTCCTTTAAGCTTGCAATACACTAGTGATTCTAGATGACCACATGCTTATGGACAAGCCAGGTTAGTCAATAAAGGTGCATATATAATAAACATTAGGTGAAAGTCATCTGACATTGATAATTTTGTCAGGAGAGTATATATTTGGAAGCCATAACAAGACTAAACACTTTTTTGTCCCCCCAAGTAAAAACACTTGCTCTTGGCTTATACTGGCCCTAGATATCTAAGATGTATAGCTACCTCATATTGGATGACAACTCTAAAAATTCTAATGATGAAACACCTCAGACGGGCAGAACAATATCTGCTTTGAGACTTTTGTTCATAGAGTATGTAATTGATATCACCTTTCTCATTACTTGATAACTAGACCTCCCTCGACCATGACACAGCCAGTGCTGTGATGAACATCTATCAGTCATCACAACTTGTCTATTATATCAATAAGTGGTCTTTATGGACATCCAAAATCACTTAGGCTACTTTACACTAGCGTCATGCACTGCACGTCGCTATGCTTCGTTTTGTAGAAAAAACGCATCCTGCAAAAGTGCTTGCAGGATGCGTTTTCTCTCCATTGACTTGCATTAGCAACGCAGTGCAATGCATTGCCACACGTTGCAACCGTCGTGTGACGGTTGTGTTGTGTTGCGTCGGATCGTCGCCATCAAAAAACATTGCTTGGAACGTTTTTTGGTGCGTCGTGCCCGTCTTTTCCGACTGCGCATGCGCGGCCAGAACTCCACCCCCGCCTCCCTGCACCTCACAACCCGTTGTGCGGTGCTTCCACAGTATGCGTCGGTGCGCCGCAACGTCACATTGTGACGTGCAGTGCACGATGCTAATGTGAAAGTAGCTTTAAATGGAACAACTTTAGGTTGGTGTTCTATAAAAAATGTTTTTATATATATTGTAGTCAGAATCATGATGTATAATAAAATCTTTGGACATTATAACAATTTGAATTGAATGCAAGCCATATTATTTTCTCATAACATGCATATATACTGTAAGTTGGCACACACAAAATCATCATTTCAGTAAAAGTAGAGCTTTATTTTAGTACAAGAGGAACATTTATTAATCTAAAATGATTTCCAACCTAGAAAACTATGTCTCCAAATAGTAACAAATCAGGATAATGATTTGAGTGTGACCAAAATGCTGAATGTATACAGGTCTACATTAGGAAAGGATTAATACAAAGCATCTAGACAACGGGATAAAATTGTTTGTTTCATGTTTTCTGAACACTTGGGTGAACTGGCTATAAACTGCCGTGGTTATTTCGTCAACTGAAAGGTCAAGAGCCCACAGTACATGACTTCAAATGCTACGTTTAGAAAGCAGAGAAAAATATTTACCCGTGTCTAGGTGTTACATTAAATGAACAATACTTTGGACTTCTCCAGCACATACGTCAATATCACTGAATTATGATGTATATGATTCCACATTCAGAGAAACTGAAAAAGGTAGCTTGTGAATTCAAAGAATAATCTTTATAAGACGTGCTAGAAGCGAAATCATATGGAAATGATTAGTAAATAGTTTATGGCGAGGTTGACAATGAACAAAGATCTAAAGGACAACGGTAAATAACCATAGAATGCTCAATATGGCATTTACAATAAATCCTGTATTGCACCCGAGCATAAGAACACTAGGAAAGAAAAACCAAAAGTTAAACCGTAACCTAATTTTAGACGCCTTTGACTGTGGAAGTATTTAACTATTACCATGGGTATTGTAGTATGAAGAAAACAAAAGTTGACTGTCTACATGGACAATGCCTGGTGCTCTATAGAGGTTGGTATTCATATATATATTGTCCATTGCACCTAAATTGGAGTTTTTTTTTCAAATTTACGTTTTTTGGGATCAAATAAATACATTCTTGTGATGTTGAAAACTAAAGTGGATAAAGCCAAAGCCACAATATAGCAAGAGGTCAATGCTCGCAGCTGATGCTTACAGCTTGCTGCACAGTAAATCTGAAAGCAAATAATGTTATTTTATGTATTTGTTTTACTGAAAAGAAAACCCTACTTTGACACTATCCCCTGGTTTCTTTAATAGCTCTAAGCATTGTATATTTCAAGTATTTTTTCAGAATAGGCTGCCCTGTGTGTGTACATGAAAAAAAGACTATTTCTTTTCCCCTGCTGTGTACTGTGTAATGACCGTACAGGAGAATGGTCTGACCATACCAGATACCTGTCCGTATATTCCCTCACCCATCCAGAAGCTGTGATATGATCAGATCATGTTCCTGGACGGTTAGACACTGACATTACACAGTACACAGCAGGGGCACATTTATAAGATTATCTCAGCACAAGAACATTTTATTTCCACACATCCAATTGTGAAAATTATTATTATTTCAAGATCTGTTGATTAAAATGTACTTTGTTCATGGGAAAACCCCTCTAAGGGATCGTTCTCACCTGCGATGTAAACCGACGAGTGCAATCCAATAAAAAAATCGGATTGTACTTGGCTGAATTTTATCCTATGGGGCATCTCATATCGCAGACCTGTGATGTGAGCTGCCCCATAGGTTAACATTCATCTGAGGGCAATCTTGTTTTTTTATTGGATTGCACTCGTTGGATTACATCGCAAGTGGGAACGAGCACTAAGTGTGATTTTAAAAGCTTCAAAAATACTGTGGCTACAATTCACCAATGTCTCCTGTGAAGAAACTATAGGATTTGCCTTTACATGTGATTTTCTGGTATTTTTACAAAGTCAAAATTGTAGTTACAATCATCATTTTGTATTGTATTGTATGGTTTTGGCTGGCCAGAGACTTTTATTTACAAGATCGAGTAATTGCATTTACACATTTATGATAAAACATTTTCACCCTGCTGAAGAGATGCGATCGGTGCTCGACTACCTCAAGTATCATATACCCTGATAGCATCATAATCAACTAGTGCAATTAGTGGGAAAACGCTTCTTCCTTCCAGAGTCACCAATGTCTGTGACATTTCTAAGATATCGAACATATTCGTGAGTAAAGGGAATGCTGGTCCGAATACTTGCAGAATCATATAAATCACACTGTGATATCATCTGGTGTTTTTGCATTGGTCATTAATAAAGACACCAACTTATGTTACAGGAAATTTCTATGACTGGTTTAAAGGACCACAACACATCTAAAGAAAGATTAAAAATGTATAAGTAAACCATTGGCTTGCTGACCATGCTCATTTGAGACCTGATTTATTAAAAGTATGTGCTCTCATTAAGTATTTGCTGTGATTTTGCCACATATCATGTAAGAAAATGAATAAGATTCCTGAAGTCTCACACATGTTTCTTATTTTTTCCTTGCAGATTTGAAGCAGTTTCAAATCTGCAGCGTTTCAATTATTTCAGCATTTTTGCAGCATTTTTCCCTTACTCTAATGAATGTGGAAAAAACGCATAAAAATTAATGAAAAAATCTCATCAGAAATGTTGTGTTTTTCCTGCCAACACTAAGGGTACCGTCACACAGTACCATTTACATCACTACGACGGCACGATTCGTGATGTCGCAGCGATCGTATGATTATCGCTCCAGCGTCGTAGACTGCGGTCACACGTTGCAATCACGGCGCTGGAGCGATGCCGAAGTCCCCGGGTAACCAGGGTAAACATCGGGTAACTAAGCGCAGGGCCGCGCTTAGTGACCCGATGTTTACCCTGGTTACCAGCGTAAAAGTAAAAAAAAACAAACAGTACATACTCACATTCCGGTGTCTGTCCTCCGGCGTTCTGCTTCTCTCCACTGTGTAAGCGCCATAGCCGGAAAGCAGTGCTCGCTTTCTGGCTGGCCGGCGCTCACAGTGCAGAGAAGCTGAGACGCCGGAGGACAGACACCGGAATGTGAGTATGTACTGTTTGTTTTTTTACGTTTACGCTGGTAACCACGGTAAACATTGGGTTACTAAGCGCGGCCCTGCGCTTAGTTACCCGATGTTTACCCTGGTTACAAGCGAACACATCGCTTGTCACACACAACGATCCAGCGATGTCAGCGGGTGATCAAGCGACGAAAGAAAGTTCCATACGATCTGCTACGACGTACGATTCTCAGCAGGATCCCTGATCGCTGCTGCGTGTCAGACACTGCGATATCGTATGGATATCGCTAGAACGTCACGAATCGTACCGTCGTAGCGATCAAAATGGTACTGTGTGACGGTACCCTTAGGGTACGTGCACACGGTCAGAAAACGTTGCAGGTTTCACGCTGCGTACATCCGCAGCATCCAGTTCTTACAGCATAGAGGATGGGATTTCAAGAGATTCCATGTCCACTATGTGTGCAGATATGGCTGCAATCACCGGCAGAGACGGACATGTGGCGCGTCTTTCCAGACCGCAGCATGTCTATTTACTGTATCTTGTAGAGACGCGAGTCTTCGCAAGAAAAATCTCACCTGTACAATGTATTGGATGCAGTGATTCCGCACGGTTCAATGAACACATGCGAAATCACCTGCGTTAAAAATCTGGCAGCACTTTGGACTCAGCGGACATGTTCTGCGTCCAAAGCACTGCCAATTACTGACCGTGTGTAGCTACCCATAAAGAAACACTTCTCCCATCAAACTTTTTTCCTCTTAATATATTGCAATTAACATATTATACATTACTATGCACTTACAATTGTTCATTTTGCTCTCCTACCCAGTTAATTCTTCTGTTTTCTCGGCTCTATGTAGAAACAGGAATTCTTTTGTCCCTGCATTTATCGTCCCGCTCTTCAACTCCTTGGTACAGGTTCACATTGCGAAAAAAATTAGCAAAGTCTGTAGTAAATACTTAAATGTATTGGACCATTTGGTTTCTGAAAACTGCACGACGATTGTTAATATAAGCAAGATGGGAAAAGCCTCAGAAATCTCTATCGTTTTATTATATAAAAATCTTCCTGTAAAGGCCGAAGAGCAGTAATGGAACCCCGCAGAGGTAACGTCAACAAACACAATGTAAGTAAAAATAAAAAAATGAAAACATAAGTCCAGATGTCGTTGGCTGAAACCTTTTATCTGATAGACCTATACGTTACTATACATGCTATATTGTTCTCTTACTTGGGTAACAGATGCAGCGTGACAACTACTAATAGAAGTCATTTTGACCAGGAAGAAGATTCAATAAAAAAGCAGAATGATGTGCTATTTTTACCTGTTCTTTACCTGTTCTGTATTTTTAATGCTCGGAGATTTAGTTTCCATCGCCGCAGCTGAATGTTTTACATCTGTTAGCCAGCATAAGTACATGTGGGGGGTTGCCTAGTTGCTAGGGAATCCCCACATGTAATCAAGCTGGCTAAGAGATGTAAATCATTCAGCTGAGGTGAAGAAAACTAAATCTCTGAGCACTAAAAAATACTCGGGAGGTCACCCGAGCATGCTCGAGAAATCTCGGGTAACGAGTATATTCGCTCATCACTAATGCATACTTTACATCAGAACAATTTTTGAAACATAATTTTTTTTTGTTAGGACGTTATAAGGGTTAAAAGTTGACCACCAATTTATCATTTTTCCAACAAAATTTACAAAATCATTTTTGGGGGACAACCTCACATTTGAAGCTAGTTTGTGGGGATCAATATAACAGAAAATATCCAAAAGTGACACCATTCTAAAAAAACTGCACCCCTCAAGGTGCTCAAAACCACATTCAAGACGTGTATCAACCCTTCAGGTGCTTCACGAGAACTAAAGCAATGTGGAAGGAAAAAATGAACATTTTTACTTTTTTCACAAAAAATTTACTTTTGAAACATTTTTTTTTATTTTCACAAGGGTATCAGGGGAAAGTGAAAAGAAGTTTATAACATTGAGCTGTGAAAATAAAACAAATCTAATTTTTCCCCAAAAATGTATTTTAGTCCCAATTTTTGCATTTTCACAAGGATAACATTAGAGATTGCCCCATACAATTTGTTGTGCAATTTCTCCTGAGTACGCCGATACCCAGTATGTGGGGGAAAACCACTGTTTGGGCAAATGGCAGGGCTCAGAAGGGAGGGAGCACCATTTGACTTTTTGAACGCAAAATTGGCTGTAATCAATGGTGTGCGCCATGTCGTGTTTGGAGACCCCCTGATGTACCTCAACAGTGGAACTCCCTCAAATTCTAACTCCAACCCTAATCCCAACACACCCATAACCCTAATCCCAACCCTAACCATAACTCTAACCACAGCCCTAACCCCAACACACCCCTAACCCTAACCCTACCCTAACCCTAGCTCTAGCCCCAACCCTAACCCTAATGGAAAAATGGAAATAAATAAATTTTTTTATTTTATTATTTTTACCTATCTAAGGGGGTGATAAAGGGGGGTTGATTTACTCTTTTTTTATTTTTATTGTGATCACTGTGATAGGGTCTATCACAGTGATCAAAATGAACCAATAGGAAAAATGTCCTATTGTTTCCGGGTGTCGGCTGGCAGATCTCGGCGGGTGCACTGCGCATGTGTTGTGAACTATACTTCTTGGCTCCCTCTTGTGGTCACTAGTGGTTTGGCACTTGGATTGTCTTTTCCCAGGTTGGTTCTCACCTGGTTCGTTAGGCCTGGGGTGTTGCTATTTAAACTTCCTGGATTCTCAGTCCAGTGCCTGGCATCGTTGTAATCAGTTCATTTCTGTTTGCTCCTGTCTTCAGGTCCTGGTTCTTTGCAAGATAAGCTAAGTCCTGCTTTCTTATTTTTGTTTACTTGCTTTGTTCATATTTTTGTCCAGCTTGTACAAAATGTGATTCCTGATATCGCTGGAAGCTCTAGGGGGCTGATATTCTCCCCCCTCACCGTTAGTCGGTTCGGGGGTTCTTGGATATTCAGCGTGGATATTTTGCAGGGTTTTTTGCTGACCATATAAGTCATCTTACTATCTTCTGCTATTAGTCAGTGGGCCTCTCTTTGCTAAAATCTAGTTCATTCTTACGTTTGTCTTTTCTTCTTACCTCACCGTTATTATTTGTTGGGGGCTTGTATTAAAACTTTGGGGTCTTTTCTCTGGAGGCAAGAGAGGTCTTATTTTCCCTGTTAGAGTTAGTTAGTTAGTTCTCCGGCTGGCGCGAGACGTCTAGAATCAACGTAGGCACGTTCCCCGGCTACTGTTAGTTGGTTGTGCTAGGATCAGGTATATGGTCAGCCTAGTTACCACTTCCCTATGAGCTGGTATTTATGTTTGCAGACTTTGCTGTAATCTCTGAGATCCTCTGCCATTGGGATCATAACAGCATGCTCCCGCGATTTTCTTCCCGGAAGAAGCTGCTGATGGCCGGGGGACAGGACTGGGGGATGCAGGAGGGTCCAGGGACACTGGAGGTACAGGGGGGCTCGGGGGACCTAATTTCTCTCTCCACTGATGTGCTAGATCATATCAGAGGAGTGAGAAATTAAATTAAATGGGAAATCAGACTTTTTTTTGAGGCCACCATTATTTCGTGAATAACGGTGATTGCAACACTGGGGTCGGTAGAAACCGACCCAAATCATGTTCTACGGGGTCTCAGCTACTCAGCTGAGACCCTGGAGAATTGCTGAAGCTGGGGGGCGCTATAACCGTATTTCTCAGCGCCGTTAAAAAGCGGTGCTGAGGAATAGGTACCCTTAACGGCCACCGTTAAAAGGTGTATCAGCGGTCATTAAGGGGTTAAAGTAGATCTATCACCAGAATTCACAATACATCCTGCTCACAGTATTAAATAGATATTTATAACCCCATAAAGCTGGTGTTATTTCTTTTTAAAATCCATGCCAGAGTTGCTGTATAATTTTGGTATTGAGATAAGCATTTTAATATTAAGTAAAAAATCTTTCAATAAGGATTTTACATCCATACAAGCATGTATTATCATAGTAATTACACCAGTCTCATTAAGTCAACATTTTTTTAATAATATGTGACATTCATATTTTGAAATTTGGTGACAGATCCTCTTTAATCAATCATTCAATTTGAAAAATGTGACTATATTATTGCATTTTTTTACTACATGAATAAATTGTCAAAACAGTCAAAACCCATTAGATCCTCTGAGTGCAGATTATATTCATTAGGCAAGGTTCACATGACTATGTAAAAAATAGTCTGAGTTTTCAAACAGAAAATTTGGAAATTATTCTCACTTCTCATCCGTGTGTAGTCCGTAAACAATCCTTTTTTACAACACCAGTTATAAATAATTTATAAGACCATTTACAGTTTCTAATGTTACAGAATTGCAATGTATCCGTAGTAACGGATGTTATATGTATGGCATCCAATATGTTTAGCACACCCACAGACTTGAATGGGTGAGTCTCAGATTTAGGCCACATTCACACTAGCAGTATTTGGTCAGTATTTTACATCAGTATGTGTAAGCCAAAACCAGGAGTGGAACAATTAGAGGAAAAGTATAATAGAAACATATCACCACTTCTGCATTTATCATCCACTCCTGGTTTTGGCCTACAAATACTAATGTAAAATACTGACCAAATACTGAACATGTGAATGTGGCCTTACAGAAGAAACTAGCGCATGCTGCAATTATTTTCACAAGCAGATTCAGTCTGCGAAAAAAAATCACTAATCTGCACTGCCCCATTGAATAACATTGGTCTGAGTCTTGACAGCTTTACGGACAGCACTTAGACTGAAAATATGGCCATGTGAATGAGCCTTAAGAGAGTATGTCAGGGATGTGAAAAACCGTGCCACGTCTGTGCATAGTAAGAGCTGATATGCAACCAGATGCAACCCCTGAATAAGTTTTGCTTAGTGTAGGATCACACCACCGTTTTCTACACATCCGAGAAAAAGACAAACGTTTCTTCACCCTTTCCATTCAGTCAATTTGTAAAGATCTGCATTCGATCCAGTTTTTTTCACGGACCCAGATTTGCATTATCGATTTTGATTTGACACTCGGATCAAAATCAGATACGTCTCCTATTTTTTCCTTGGACCATCCTGTCCGAAGAAAATATTCTGCACAGGCCTATAGAATATCATAGTGTTATCTGTGAAAACTATAGATTACGCTCGCACGAGAAAATCAATCATGTGCACAAGCCCTAATCGTGGAAAAAGGACACAAGGTGCCCACACCTAGAGGCAGGACAGTTGCTTCTCCATGTCTCTGCCATATTAGATTATAATTCAGCTGACGATAGAGGTTCTTTAGTGAATCTTGCTTCTTTCCTAAAGGCTCAGGAATTTTGATCATATACATACAAGATGTTAATCCGGTACTTAGGGCCAGAGCTTTAACAAGGTAAGAATTCGAAGGATAGGCCTTCTAAACAATGCGTTGACTGGAGATCATATGAAGAAAACTTTCTCATTCTGACATGTAGCAGCCACAGCTCTCTTCATTGTACGTATGGAACCTATAAGACCTGCACAACATTCCCTATTGCTTCTATATAGACAGAGTTGAGGTCATACATTACAACCATCTTAACCGTGTGCTGATTAAGTGCACTGTTTGATCTTCAAACACATAACATACTAGGACCATGTGCTTTTCAAAGATAACCATGACTACGTTTTCCAAGTGTTTCATTATTAGCTGGCCAACCATTCAAAGGAATTGTGTGGGCAATCATCAGATGTTTGACTAAGCCTGCTGTGTTTGTTCCGAAATGAGGTAATGAAGGAGCAGGCATTCACTCTGTGTCCACTCAAGGTAATAGAAGGCACACGTAGTGAATGACGGCAGTAGCATGTCTTGCAATTATTTCTTCTCCCAAGTGTGTTTATTCAGGTAGTGCAGGTGCCCCGATGCACACGCCAATATTACATTGTGTCTCTCAACACCAGACAGATTTCATTATACTGCACAACAAAGAGAGATACATGAGATGTTCCTCACTAGAAAAACAAAAGTAGGTTATGAAACAACCAACTACGATGTCAAAGAAATGAAGGATCAAAAGGAATATTCAGCCTTCCATCCATGTGGAGATGGAGCAGAATTACATTGGGCATACTCCAATCTTGGTAGCAAATTATTGTTTTCACAAATAATTGGGACACTTCAAAGTCAACTTTTTGCAGCTCAGATACACTTGATACACAATGCTGTATAATGTACTTTTATAAAAAAAAATATTATTATTATCAGTGGATGTCTATATACAGTATTACCTTCAGACTTAAAGTTACTGTACATTAAAGGGGTTATCATATGGGGAGAAAAGTCTAAACAATCACCTTCTTGAGATACTTGAATGTCAAACATGGGGGCTAATTTGATCTAATTTAAAGGTGCTTCAGCATTGTCTAGGCATATTAGATTAATGACCTATGCACAGGATATGTGATCAATATCACAGTTGCTAAGTGGTTAGCACTGTCGCTTTACAGCAAGGGTCCTGGGCAAGTTGCATGTTGTATGAACATGGTGTATGCTTGTATGCTCTCCATATGTTTGCGTGGGATTCTTGTGGGTACTTTGGTTTCCTCTAGGTTCTCCGGTATCCTCCCACACTCTAAAGACATACTGATAGGGATTCTAGATTGTGAGCCCCAATGGGGACAGTGATGATAACGTCTTTAAAGTGCTGTGAAATATGTTGGCTTTACAGCTCTGCCAAAATGAAGAGAACACCCCATCAAAACCCTGTCATGGGTAGCCCAATCTCCAGACCTGAACCCAATTGAAAACCTCTGTTATGTAATCAAGAGGATGATGGATAGCCACAAGCCATCAAACAAAGAAGAACCACTTACATTTTTGCGCCAGAAGCAGTGTGAAAGACTGGTGGAAAGCATGCCAAGACACATGAAAGCTGTGATTAAAAATCATGGTTATTCCACAATATATTGATTTCTGAACTCTTCCAGAGTTAAAACATTAGTATTGTTTTTTTTCTAAATGATTAGGAACTTGTTTCCTTTGCATTATTTGAGGTCTGAAAGCACTGGAGTTTTTTTTTTTTTAATTTTGACCATTTTTCTTTGTCAGAAAAAAAATACAAAATATAATGCTTGGAAATTCGGAGACATGTTCTCAGAAGTTTATAGACTAAAAGAACAATTTACATTTTACTCAAAAATATCCCTTTAAATAGAAAAATCAGACAAACTGAACATTGTGCAGTGGTCTCTTAATTTTTGCCAGAGCTGTATATGAGCAAGCATAATAAATATCAGATCAGTGAAGGTCTGACACCCCACACTCCCACTGATCTGCTTTTATAACTTCTGCCAGGGAGGGGGATGTAAACATTTTGAATAGAGCAGTGCAGCTCTATTTTATGTGTAATGGCCACTCCCAGAGACAGCAGCACAGCTCCTATTTGAATATAAAATGGCAAACAACCCCTTTAAAGCCCTGTGCTTAAATACAGAGAAGTGAGGTGGACCACAGGCTTGCTTGAATTCAATGCATATATTTTTAATCAGCACATGGTGTTTTCCATAAAGAGCTACATGAGGGTAGCAATGTTTTGTTGTCCTTCACCAGTCTTAGACTAACTCAATGGATCACATTGTGAATCTATGCATGGTTGCTTGAGCAGTATGGGGTAGAACTAAGTAATTATTCATGAGCATTTGAATGACAAGTATGCGAATAATAATAGAATCATGTCACAGGTGTGTAAACATTTCATTAAATATCACAATAGTGATACAAGTCTATGCAAATTGACCAGTTCATTGTAGCAAATGGGAGGAGATCCAGAACACCGCATGAATAGAGAAGAGTGATGGATCTTCAGCTTAATAAAAGAGTTACAAGAGTTTATTTTAGATTAAATGCCCACAGACAATGAGGCTGCACCACTAGATTCAGTCACTCACAATTCATTTTAACATGTTTTCTCAGTTTTTATTCCTCCTATTATATAAGGTATCTGTGCTACGTTTAGTAAAACTTAATGTTTTGCATTGATGCCGTAATTAAGGGGACCGACTCACTGATAAGCTAAAAGGTATTTAGGTGCACTTATTATTAGACCATAAGCAGAAAAGCGTTGGTGGTTCTTATGGACAATTTGTGGATGTGATATTCTGGCTACGCCTTGTTTTTTAATTATTTTCAAATAAACACTGAAGATTTTAACCTCCTTGTGAGCTGATATACTCTTTTGGATTCCTTAGGGTATCTTCTCACGAATTGATGGGGTTTTGACGCTGTGTATTTATGCAGCATAGTGAATGACATTTCTAGAAATCCCAAGTCCACTATGCAACTATGTGCACCTGTGGACACTGACATGCGGCGCATCTTTCAGGACTGCAGCATGTCAACTTCTTTTGCGGAGATACTAGTCTCCGCAACAGAAATGTAATCAATAGAATGTGTTGAACATGGTAAATCCGCATGGTTCAGTGAACATATGAGGATTTACCCTCGTTCAATAGAAGTCAGCATTTTGGACGTAGCGAAAATATTTTGCGTCCAAAGAGCACCTCATTCCGGATCATGGGAACGTAGCCTTACAGTTTCACCAATGACATTGGTGAGCTGGCTTCTTTTCGAAAGGGTAATTCACTCACTACTTTACCCAGAAATTTTTTTGTAGCTTCTAAAAGAACAGGTCAATTGTACTCAAAATTTGGACTGTACATACTTTGGTTCATGAGAAGAGTACAATGAACTTCAGTGATAGTGATGAGAAACACCCTCGCGCTGAGTTATTTCACCTACTTGTCGCTCCGCCGGTCTTCTCCACTATGATAGACATAGACTTGCTGCATGCCTTTCTGCGCATCGGTAGTTTATGTGTGGTGCTTGCATTTTACTCATGCTGAATCCTTCTTCATTTATTAACAATGTATAAATACAGTTTGGAGGAGCATATTTTCATTGTGAAAACTTACTGGAAAACTGAGTCCTTAAGGAGGTGTCAAAGTGAGTGTCTAAAAAAGTTTGAAGATCGAAGTCCGTCATCCAAACCGTGTATTGAATCCTTCTTTGATAACAGAGTAATTTCCAAGGGACTATGGCCACCAAAATCGCCTGATTTAACACTGCTGGATTTTGAAGGGTCAGGTGTACAGTAGCAAGCAACAAAATTTGCAGCCACTCCAAGAGAACATACAGCGAGAAATTCAGACTATGCCCCCACATATCCTGTGGAATATTTTCAACAATATGGAACGGCGTGTGCAGGTGTGCTTAGATGTGAATGTTGTACATTTTCAACACCTGTTTCATAACATCACTTTCTCATGAACCAATGTATGTACAGTCTAAATTTAAGTACGATAGATCGTCACTTTTAGAAGTTACAGTAATAATTTTCTGGGTAAGGTATAGAGTGAATCACCTTGTAGAACTAACACACAGCACTTCATTGAAATTCGACCATCACTTTGTATCCATGCCCTATGCTTGATTTCTGATGTTACCTATTCTTACAGTATGAGCACATATTCAGTATTTGGAGAAAAAATCCTGTTGCAAATCTGCTGCAAATACTGGAAAGTTAGCAAGAAAATACAGTCTAAAATACAGTACACTCGTTTTGGGTGCTTTTGATGCATTTTTTTCCATTAATTTGAATTGGAGAAAAAGGCTACAAAAACACTGAAATAATTGACATGCTACACAATTGATACTGGTTCAAATCTGAATGGAAAAAATAAGGAGAATGTGTATGAGATTTCAGAAATCACATTCATTTTGGTGGGACAGTAAAACGCTGCGTTTTTCCGTAGCAAAAATGTGTGAAAAAATGGAGGTAAAAATGAAACGTGTGAACATACTCTTAAGACTCCTTCCTAGATATTTCTAAATATGCTGCACACATATAAGCCAACTTTAGGGGCTTTATGGTCTGCCAAGTTAAATTTATTACATAATGGCCATATCCTCATTGCTTTTATTCCAAACTTGCAAAAATGCCAGCTCACTCAATAGAAATTTTCAAAAGAACAGCAGTGTTTTGCTAATTCTGCAAATCTTAATAAGCATTTATTGAGAAAACAAGATTATAATTTCATCATCCAAAAACACTTGTTGACCTTACAGTTTCCAGAGCTAATTCAATTGTACTAAGACTCTACTGTAAAGCAATAAGAAGCAGCTGTATGATTTGCTGCTTAAGCCACTTCTACCCACTGACTGAATATATCAAGGGTTACCCACTCTTCTGCCTATAACGGTTTACTTTATAGATATAAACCTTGGTATTAGCCAATGCGTAAAATCAAAGATGAGTTACCAAGTAGTTTAGAATATACAGTACATTTATTCTATAGCATCCATGAGCTACAGTATATACTTAAGTTAGGTAAAGGCTGTAATCCTGAGAGATCCTCTACCAAAACCTTGGTTCTAAGTATCAGCCTGCAGCAACGAGACATAACATACTTATCATTTCCATCATAAGGGTATGTTCCCACAGTCAGTAAAACGGTGTGGGTTGGACGCTGCATACATCCGCAGGAGCCAGATGTTACAGCATAGTGGATGGATTTCAAGAAATCCCATCTCCACTATGCGAGCATCGGCACCCGCGGCTTCCCTGCGGAGACAGACATGCTGCGCACCTTTCCAGACAGCAGCATGTCTATTTATCTTGCAGAGAAGTGAGTCTCCGCAAGATAAATGTCACCCGTACAATGCATTGGGCAAGGTGATTCCGCACGGTTCAATGAACACATGCGGATTCACTTGCGTTCAAAAGCTGGCAGCGCTTTGGATGCTGCGGACATGTGCTGCGTCCAAAGCGCTGCCTAATACTGAACGTGTGGACATACCCTAATAGCTATTCGGACTGGTCAATAACAAAAACTTTACACTGGTATACTTCTGACACCAGATGACAGTGAGAGAATTGATTATACTAAATCTCTATTTCCAGAAAGAAAGTTTGTATAGCATAGCAGGGGTGTACAAATCACTGCATATTATACAAGTCACTTAGTCTACTCCAGAAGAAGCCATGATGGACATGACATGTCTGTTATCATTATCAACTGTTATAATGGTAATTCATGTTTGGATTTCATTTACTGCTCAAAAATAACATGTCACGTCATTTGATGAGTATTAGTGTATGCTATAGATTGCGGTTAGTGCATAGGAAAGTTATTTTAGGGCAGAAAGCCCAACCTAATACCTAGTGCCAAACTATGTGTAAGCATAACTAATAATAATAATTTTATTTATATAGCGCTAATATATTCCGCAACACTCTACAATTAAGTGAGGACATGTACAGACAATAAAGACACTATAAAGTAACACATACTGTATATACTCATCTGTAAGCCGAGTTTTTCAGCACATTTTTTTGTTAAAAAAGCCCTCCTCAGCTTATACTCGAGTGAAAGTCCCACTTACAGTATTTTTTGGACTATAACATAGAGGGTGAGCGGCAGCAGAGGGTCACAGGAGGCAAGAGCCGACTGCTTTGCTAACACCTGTGCCCGCTGCTAAAGTGAAATGAATATTCACTGCTCTGCAGGCCCATGGGTGTGGAGAGCAGTGAAAATTAGTGTATTTAATAGCGGACACACTGTTAGCTGCAGCAGCTAGCTTCCAGCAGCTACTGGGCTCTGAAGTGTGCACACTACTTAAGGGAATTAATATTCACTGCTCTCCACTCCTATGGATGTGGAGAGCAGTGAATATTCATTCCCTTTAGTAGTGGGCACACGTGATCACCCGGCCGCTGCAGCAAGCCAGCAGCTGAGGTTACTGTGCCCGCTATGAAAGATCAGTGAATATTTACTGCTTCACATGCCCATAATCCCGGCGTGGAAAGCAGTGAGTATTCAGGCAGCTGTCCTCTTCTTGTAAGCAGCGCATGACACCACTGTCATGTGCTGCTTACAAGCATAAATCAGCTACTGGCATCATAACAAGACGCTGCGAGGAAGCAAATGGAAGGTAAGTAGGATGTTTTTTTTAATTCTTTTCTGATGGGGGGCCATGCATATCAGGATAGGGATGAAGGAGCCATGCATACCAGGATGGGGATGAGGAGGCCATGCATACCAGGATCGGGATGAGGAGGCCATGCCTACCAAGCAATGATTGGGTGGTAGGGAGAGGGCAATGATAGAGATGGTGGAGTGGGCAATAATGGAGGTGGTGGTGGAGAAGGCAATGATGGGGTGGTGGGGGAGATGACAATGATGGAGGTGGTGGGGGAGAGGGCATTGGTGGAGGTGGTGGGGAGAAGGCAATGATGGGGTGGTGGGGGAGAGGGCAATGATGAGGGTGGTGGTGGAGAGGACAATTGATCTAGATGTTGGAGAGGGCAATGATGGAGGTGGTGTAGAGGGCAATAATGGATGTGGTGGGGGTTAGGGCATTGATGATGGTGATGGGAGAGAGAGCAATGATGAGGGTGGTGATGGAGAGGGCAATGATGGAGATGTTGAAGAAGGCAATGTTTGGGATGGTGGAGAGGGCAATAATTAAGGTGTTGGGGGAGAGATCAATGATGGGGTGGTGGAAAGCGCAATGATGGAGATGTTGGAGAGGGCAATAATGAAGGTGGAGGTGGAGAGGGCAATGATGAAGGTGGTGGGAGAGAGGGCAGTGATGGAGGTGGCAATGATAGCGAAGGTGGTGGAGAGGGCAATGATGGGGTGGTGGTGGAGGGGGTAATGATGGAGATAGTGGAGGGCAATGATGAAGGTGGTGGTGGTGGAGAGGTCAATGATAGAGGTGGTGAGGGAGAGGGCAATGATGGAGGTAGTGGGGACAGGGCAATGATGAGGTGGTGGTGGAGAGGGCAATGATGGAAATGGTGGAGAGAGCAACAAATAAGGTGGTGATGGAGAGAGTAATAATGGAGGTGGTAGGGGAAAGGGCTATGATGAGAGTGGTATGGGAGAGGGCAATGATGGTGGTGTGGTGGAGAGGGCAATGATTGGAATGGAGAAAAGGGCAATGATTGAGTTGGTGGTGAGGGCCATGATTGAGTTGGTGGATAGGGCAATGATGGAGATGGTGGGTGAGAGGGCAATGATTGGGATGGTGAAGGAGCAATGATTGAGGTGGTGGAGAGGGCAATGGAGGTGAAGGGGATAAGGCGATGATGGAGGTGGTGGGGAGAGGGCAATGATGGGGTGGTGGAAAGGGCAACTATGGAGATGTTGGAGAGGGCAATGAGGGTGGAGGAGGAAAGGGCAATGATGACGGTGGTGGGAGAGAGGGCAATGATGGAGATGGCAATGATGGGGTGGAGATGGCAATGATAAAAAAGGTGGTGGAGAAGGCAATGATGGGGTGGCGGTGGAGGGGGCAATGATGGAGATGGTGGAGAGGGCAGTGATGAAGGTGGTGGTGGTGGAGAGGGCAATGATGGAGGTGGTAAGGGAGAGGGCAATGATGGAGGTAGTGAGGGAGAAGGCAATGATGGGGTGGTAGTGGAGAGGGCAATGATGGAGATGGTGGAGAGAGCAATAATTAAGTTGGTGATGGAAAGGGTAATGATGGAGGTGGTAGGGGAGAGGGCAATGATTGGGATGGTGAAGGAGCAATGATTGAGTTGGTGGAGAGGGCAATGATGGAGATGGTGGGTGAGAGGACAACGATTGGGATGGTGAAGGAGCAATGACTGAGGTGGTGGAGAGGGCAGTGATGGAGGTGATGGGGAGAAGGCAATGATGGAGGAGGTGGGGAGAGGCCAATGATTGGGTGGTGGAAAGGACAACAATGGAGATGTTGGAGAAGGCAATAATGAAGGGGGAGGTGGAGAGGGCAATGATGAAGGTGGTGGGAGAGAAGGCAATGATGGAGATGGCAATGATGGGGGTGGAGATGGCAATGATAGAGAAGGTGGTGGAGAGGGCAATGATGGGGGTGGTGGTGAAGGGGCAATGATGGAGATGGTGGAGATGACAATGATGAAGGTGGTGGAGAGAGCAATGATGGAGGTTGTGAGGGAGAGGGCAATGATGGAGGTAGTGAGGGACAGGGCAAGGATGGAGATGGTGGAGAGAGCAATAATTAAGGTGGTGATGGAGAGGGTAATGATGGAGGTGGTAGGAGAGAGGGCAATTATGAGAGTGGTGTGGGAGAGGGCAATGATGGTGGTGTGGTTGAGAGGGCAATGATTGGGATGGTGGAAAGGGCAACGATTGAGTTAGTGGTGAGGGCCATGATTGAGTTGGTGGAGAGGGAAATGATGGAGATGGTGGGTGAGAGGGCAATGTTTGGGATGGTGAAGGAGCAAAGATTGAGGTGGTGGAGAGGGCAATGATGGAGGTGGTAGGGGATAGGGCAATGATGGAGATGGTGGAGAGGGCAATGAGAAAGGTGGTGGAGAGGGCAATGATGGAGGTGGTGAGGGAGAGGGCAATGATGGAGGTAGTGGGGAAGAAGGCAATAATGCAGGTGGTGGAAAAGGCAATGATTGGGATGGTGCAGAGGCCAATTGAGGTGGTGGAGAGGACAATGATGGAGATGGTGGAGAGAGCAATGACAAAGATGGTGGAGAGGCCAATGATGGAGGTGGTGAGGGAGAGGGCAAAGATGGAGGTGGTGTGTGAGAGGGCAATGATTGGGATGGTGAAGGAACAATTATTGAGTTGGAAAAGAGGGCAATGATGGAGATGGTGGGTGAGAGGGCAATGTTTGGGATGGTGAAGGAGCAAAGATTGAGTTGGTGGAGAGGGCAATGATGGAGGTGGTAGGGGATAGGGCAATGATGGAGATGGTGGAGAGGGCAATGATGGAGGTGGTGAGGGAGAGGGCAATGATGGAGGTGGTGGGGAAGAAGGCAATAATGCAGGTGATGGAAAAGGCAATGATTGGGATGGTGCAGAGGGCAATGATTGAGGTGGTGGACAGGACAATGATGGAGATGGTGGAGAGAGCAATGACAAAGATGGTGGAGAGGGCAATGATGGAGGTGGTGAGGGAGAGGGCAATGATGGAGGTGGTGTGTGAGAGGGCAATGATTGGGATGGTGAAGGAACAATGATTGAGGTGGTGGAGAGGGCAATGATAGAGGTGATGGGGAGAAGGCAATGATGGAGGTGGTGGGGAGAGGGCAATGATGGGGTGGTGGAAAGGGCAATGATGGAGATGTTGGAGAGGGCAATAATGAAGGTGGAGGTGGAGAGGGCAATAATGAAGGTGGTGGGAGAGAGGGCAATGATGGAGATGGCAATGATGGGGGTGGAGATGACAATGATAGAGAAGGTGGTGGAGAGAGCAATGATGGGGGTGTCGGTGGAGGGGGCAAAGATGGAGATGGTGGAGAGGGCAATGATGAAGGTGGTGGTGGTGGTGGAGAGAACAATGATGGAGGAGGTGAGGGAAAGGGCAATGATGGAGGTGGTGAGGGACAGGGCAATGATGGAGATGGTGGATAGCAATAATTAAGGTGGTGATGGAGAGGGTAATGATGGAGGTTGTAGGGGAGAGGGCAATGATGAGAGTGGTGTGGGAGAAGGCAATGATGGTGGTGTGGTGGAGAGGGCAATGATTGAGTTGGTGGTGAGGGTCATGATTGAGTTGGTGTTGAGGGCAATGAGGGAGATGGTGGGTGAGAGGGCAATGATTGGGATGGTGAAGAAGCAATGATTGAGGTGATGGAGAGGGCAATGATGGAGGTGGTAGGGGATAGGACAATGATGGAGATGGTGGAGAGGGCAATGACAAAGGTGGTGGAGAGGGCAATGATGGAGGTGGTGAGGGAGAGGACAATGATGGAGGTGGTGGGGAAGAAGGGAATAATGCGGGTGGTGGAAAGGGCAATGATTGGGATGGTGTAGAGTGCAATGATTGACGTGGTGGAGGGCAATGATGGAGATGGTGGAGAGAGCAATGTCAAAGGTGATAGAGAGGGCAATGATGGAGGTGGTGAGGGAGAGGGCAATGATGGAGGTGGTGGGTGAGAGGGCAATGATTGGGATGGTGAAGGAGCAATGATTGGGTTGGTGGAGAGGGCAATGATGGGGATGGTGGGTGAGAGGGCAATGATTGGGATGGTGAAGGAGCAATGATTGAGGTGTGGAGAGGGCAATGATGGAGGTGATGGGGAGAAGGCAATGATGGTGGTGGGGGCGAGGGCAATGATGGGGTGGTGGAAAGGGCAACGATGGAGATGTTGGAGAGGGCAATAATGAAGGTGGAGATGGAGAGGGCAATGATGAAGGTGGTGGGAGAGAGGGCAATGATGGAGATGGCAATGATGGGGGTGGAGATGGCAATGATAGAGAAGGTGGTGGAGAGGGCAATGATGGGGGTGGCGGTGGAGGGGGCAATGATGGAGTTGGTGGAGATGGCAATGATGAAGGTGGTGGTGGTGGAGAGAGCAATAATTAAGGTGGTGATGGAGAGGGTAATGATGGAGGTGGTAGGGGAGAGGGCAATGATGAGTGGTGTGGGAGAAGGCAATGGGATGTGGGGGGAGGACAATTAGGGGTTGTGGGGGATTGGGATGGAAGGTAGGGGGACTTATGAACAGGGGAGGGGAGGAGGACATTATATATGGATGTAAAATAAATTGGGTGGTGGAGGAGGGAGCTAAGCCTCTGATAGTGTACTCCTCCATCTCACAATTCATTGTGATGCTATCGGGGACTTAAAATTTATTGGGGATTGGGAGAGGAGGTGGTAAGGTGCAAACGACACTATATAATGAACTGAAAGGTGGGAGAAGATGCTGTCAGGGACTTGTAATGAATTGGGAGGTGGAGGATGCTCAGTACTTGATAATGTCTTCCCCACCCCAAATTCATTATGATGCTATCAAGTACTTATAGTGAATGGGGGAGGGGGAAACAGGACAGGGACTAAGGCTATGTACACACGTTAATGATTTAAAGGAGAAAATTCTGCCGCAAGTCCTAATGTGTTGGCAGAAAGAACGCTGCATAAAACACATTTATTTTTTGCAACGTTTTTGACATGCTTTTGTTATTTTACCCACTCATTAGCCTTGGTGAAATATGCTGCAAGAATTGACATTATGCAGATTTTAAACTTCTGCAAATCTGCAAGGAAAAAATAAGCAACATGTGCTTGAGACTTCAGGGATCTCATTCACTACATGTCTGCTGTTAAACCTTGCACATTTTCCATGGGCACATAGACTTACAGTTAATTGGGGAGAGTCACAAGACGGAATAATTTATATTATTGGGCGGTAGAAAATATAGTTAATGTTGGGCACAGTGCTGCTTATAACTTTATATTTTTAATGGTGGGGTACGTATCTGTATTTGGAGGAGAGACACAAGTATCTATATATATAAGAGGCATTGTGATTACTAATCCCACTCCCTGCACAGTAGCTCCACCCCCACCACATCACCACACATAATCCCGCCCCACCCCATTACCACACACAATCCCGCCCCCCACCACATTACCACACACAATCCCGCCCCCACCACATTACCACACACAATCCCGCCCCCACCACATCACCACACACAATTCCGCCCCCACCACATTACCACACATAATCCTGCCCCTCCACCACATTACCACACACAGTCCCGCCCCCCACCACATTACCACACAATCCCCCCCACCATATTACCACGCACAATCCCGCCCCCACCACATCACCACACACAATTCCGCCCCCACCACATTACCACACATAATCCCGCCCCCCACCCCATTACCACACACAATTCCGCCCCCACCACATCACCACACACAATTCCGCCCCCACCACATTACCACACATAATCCTGCCCCTCCACCACATTACCACACACAGTCCCGCCCCCCACCACATTACCACACAATCCCCCCCACCATATTACCACACACAATCCCGCCCCCACCACATCACCACACACAATTCCGCCCCCACCACATTACCACACATAATCCCGCCCCCCACCCCATTACCACGAATAATCCCGCCCCCCACATTACCACACATAATCCCGCCCCACCACATCACCACACACAATCCCGCCCCCACCACACTACTACACATAATCCCACCCCCCACCATATTACCACACACAATCCCGCCCCCATCATAATACCACACACAATCCCGCCCCCCCACCACATTACCACACATAATCCCGCCCCCACCACATTACCAAACACAATACCGCCCCCACCACATTACCACACATAATCCCGCCCCCCACCACATCACCACACATAATCCTGCCCCCCCACCACATTACCACAGATAATCCCGCCCCCCACCACATTACCACAGATAATCCCACTTCCCCACCACATTATTACACATAAGCCCGCCCCCACATTACTACACATAATCCTGCCCCCCACATCACCACACATAATCCCGCCCCCCACCACATTACCACACAATCCCGCCCCTCACCACATTACCACACATAATCCTGCCCCCCACCACATCACCATACATAATCCCGCCCCCTCAACACATCACCACACATAATCCCACCAACCACTACATTACAACACATAATCCCGCCCCCCACCACATCACCACACATAATCCCACCCCCCACCACATTACCACAGATAATCCGGCCCCCCACCACATTACCACACATAATCCCGCCCCCAATACATCACCACACATAATCCCGCACCTCCACCCCATTATCACACATAATCCTGCCCCCCACCACATCACCACACATAATCCCGCCCCCCCACCACATCACCACATATAATCCTGCTCCCCCACCACATCACCACATATAATCCTGCCCCCCCAACCCTTCTCCTACATCACTACACATAATCCCGCCCCCCACCACATCACCACACATAATCCCGCCCCCCACCCCATTACCACACACAATCCTGTCCCCCATTACATTACCACACACAATCCCGCCCCCACCACATTACCACACACAATCCCAACTCCACCATATTACCACACAATCCCGCCCCCCACCATATCACCACACATAATCCCGTCCCACCACATCACCACACATAATCCCGCCCCCCCAACACATCACCACATATAATCCTGCCCCCCAACCCTTCTCCTACATCACCACACATAATCCCGCCCCCCACCATATCACCAAACATAATCCCGCCCCCACCACATCACCAAGCATAATCCCGCCCCCCACCACATTACTACACATAATCCCGCCCCCTACCACATTACCACAGATAATCCCACCCCCACCACATTACCACACATAATCCCGCCCCCCACCACATTACCACACATAATCCCGCCCCCCACATTACCACACATAATCCCGCCCCCCCACATCACCACACACAATCCCATCCCCCCACCACATCACCACACATAATCCCACCCCCCACCACATCACCACACATAATCCCACCCCCCCACCACATTACCTCCATCCCACTCCCCCACAATACCACACATAATCCCGCCCCCACCACATTACCACACATAATCCTGCCACCCCACCACATTTCCACACATAATCCCGCCCCATACCACATTACCTCCATCCCGCCCCCAACCCTTCTCCTACATCACCACACATAATCCCGCCCCCCACCACATTACTACACATAATCCCGCCCCCACCAGAACACCATAGATAATCCCCCCACCACCACCCCCAATACATCACCACACATAATCCCGCCCACCCACCCCATTACCACACATAATCCCGCCCACCCACCCCATTACCACACATAATCCCGCCCCCCACCACATATAATCCCGCCCCCCACCACATCACCACACATAATCCCGCCCCCTCAACACATCACCACACATAATCCCGCCCCCACTACATTACCACACATAATCCCGCCCCCCACCACATTACCACACATAATCCCGCCCCCCAACACATCACCACACATAATCCCACCCCCACCACATGACCACTCATAATCCCGTCCCCCACATCACCACACATAATCCCGCCCCCCACCACATTACCAGATAATGCCGCCCCCACATTACCACACATAATCCCACCCCCCACCACATCACCACACATAATCCCGCCGCCCAACACATCACCACACATAATCCCGCACCCCCACCCCAGTACCACACATAATCCCGCCCCCCACCACATTACCACACATAATCCCGCTCCCCACATCACCACACATAATCCCGCCCCCCCACATCACCACACAATTCCACCCCCCACCACATCACCACACAGTGGCGTATCTAAGGAGGGGCACTTGGGGCATGAGCCCTGGGCACAGCCGTCAGGGGGGCGCAGTCGAGCCGTCAGGGGGGCGCAGTCGGGCCGCCTAATTCGGCGGTCCGCAGTGTCTCCCCCGGCAGCTGCATTCTGCCGCCCCCGGTCTGGGAGTCAGCTGTTCTCTGTGCCGACTGTAAAGCTGACAGCCGGCACAGAGAAGCTGCAGAGTGCCGGCTCCCAATGTGTGCAGAGGGGGAGGGGAGCCCCTGCAGAGTGGCTGCGGCGGGCAGGGAGAAATCCCTGCAGCTCCGCTGCCCAGCGATCTGTCTTCCTGCTTCCTCTTGCTTCCTCTCACACAGACGCGCCGCTGGATGACATCATCATTCAGCGGCCGGCTGTGTCAGAGGAAGGCGATGGAGCTGCTGCGGCAGAGCGCGGGGAGAGGTAAGAGGTGTGTGTGAATGTGTGTGTATGTGAGTGTGTGTGTGAATGTGTGTGTGTGTGAATGCGTGTGTGTGTGTGAATGCGTGTGTGTGTGAATGTGTGTGTGTGTGAATGTGTGTGTATGTGTGTGAGTGTGTGTGTGTGTGTATGTGTGTGTGTGTGTATGTGTGAATGTGTGTGTGAATGTGTGTAAGTGAGTGTGTGTATGTGTGTGTATGTGTGTGTGTGAATATGTGTGTGTGTATGTGTGTGTGTGTGAATGTATGTGTGTGTGGCTCAGTATTGGGTGTGTGTGTGTATCGCGCTGCAGGGGAATGTGCAGAGAAGTGAATGGTGTGTGTGTGGGGGGAGGAGAGGGCAATGATGGGGCTGACGGGGAGAGAGCAATGATGAGGATGGTGGAGGAGAGGACAATGATGGGGCTGACGGGGGGCATATGTCCTTGGGGGGCGCCAAAATGGATTCTTGCACCGGGTGCCAGAAATGCTAGATACACCTCTGTCACCACATATAATCCTGCCCCCACAACCCTTTGCCTACATTACCACACACAATCCCGCCCCCCCACCAAATTACCACACACAATCCCGCCCCACCACATCACCACACATAATCCCGCCTCTCAACACATCACCACACATAATCCCGCCCCCACATCATCACACATAATCCTGCCCCCACCACATCACCACACATAATCCCCCCATTACCACAGATAATCCCGCCCCCCTCCACATTACCACACATAATCCCGCCCCCCACCACATCACCACATAATCCCACCCCCCAACACATCACCACACATAATCCCGCACCCCCACCCCATTACCACACATAATCCCGCCCCCCAACACATCACTACACATAATCCCGCACCCCCACCCCATTACCACACATAATCCCGCCCCCCACATCACCACACATAATCCCGCCCCCCCACCACATCACCACATAATTCCGCTTCCCCACATCACCACACATAATCCCGCCCCCCAACACATCACCACACATAATCCAGCCCCCCCACCACATTACCACACATAATCCCGCCCCTCCACCACATCACCACACATAATCCCGCCCCCCGACCCTATTACCACACACAATCCCACCCCCCACCACATATAATCCTGCCCCCCACCACATCACCGAACATAATCCCGCCCCCCCACCACATCATCACAAATAATCCCGGCCCCCCAACACATCACCACACATAATCCCGCCCCCCACCACATCACCACAAATAATCTAGCCCCCCACCACATTACCACACATAATCCCACCCCCAACACATCATCACACATAATCCCGCCCCCCGACCCTATTACCACCCACAATCCTGCCCCCCACCACATCACCACACATAATCCCGCCCCCCACATCACCACACATAATCCCGCCCCCCCACCACATCACCACACATAATCCCACCCCCCCACATCACCACACATAATCCGGCCCCCAACACATCACCACACATTATCCTGCCCCCAACCCTATTACCACACACAATCCCACCCCCCACCACACCATCACACATAGTCCCGCCCCCCACTACATCACCACACATAATCCCGCCCCCCACCACATTACTACACATTATCTCGCCCCCCCACCACATTGCCACAGATAATCCCGCCCCCACCACATTACCACACATAATCCCGCCCACCACCACATCACAATTATTGTTATTAACTTCATTTTAAGTTAATTTACCACCTGTGTAAGCGCTATTGAATGTTGTCATTATTTACTTTAGTTTAATCACCAGCAGCGTTAATTAGATAGCAATGAGCGTGCCGAGCGTTAGCTGGCTGGAAACATCTAGTGTATCTATAATATAACGCTGGGAGCGTCACTCTGTCCGAAGCCTTTATAGACTGCGCAAGCGCAAGCGCCGGCGCAGTCTGGACCCCACAGAGTGACGCTCCCAGGAGGAGATCGCAGTATGCGTAAGCAGTGAACGCACACCGCGATCTCCAACGGAGAAGCAGGGACAAGCCAGGAGGGTGAGTATGTGATATTTACCTGTCCCCGTTCCAGTGATGCGCGCTGCTCCATCCTCCGCCTGCGACTGTTCAGTCAGAGGGCGGCGCGCATTAACGCGTCATCGCGCCCTCTGAACTGAACGGTTCAGAGGGCGCGATGACGCGCTTAATGCGCGCCGCCCTCTGACTGAACAGGCAGAGGACCCGGAAGATGGAGCGGCGCGTAGGAGTGGAACGTTGGACAGGTAAATATAGTAAGTGCCGGGGGCCTGAGCTAGCGGCGACTCCGGCACCTGACCCCCCCCAGCGCGCCGGTGTCCCCGCCTGCTCAGGCCGCCAGCACTCGGCGCCCAGCACAGCCACGCACAGCCGCCCACACTCACCAGAGCCAGGCACAGCCGCCCACACTCACCAGAGCCATGCACAGCCGCCCACACTCATTAGAGCCACGCACAGCCGCCCGTACTCACCACCGCCACGCACAGCCGCCCGCACTCACCACAGCAGCCCGCACTCACCACCGCCACGCACAGCCGCCCGCACTTGCCACCGCCACGCACAGCCGCCCGCACTCGCACCGCCACGCACAGCCGCCCGCACTCGCCACCGCCACGCACAGCCGCCCGCACTCCCCACCACCACGCACAGCCGCCCGCACTCACCACCGCCACGCACAGCCGCCCGCACTCACCACAGCCACGCTCAGCAGCCCGCACTCACAGCCAACTCAGCCGCCCGCACTCAGCACCGCCACGCGCAGCTGCCCGCACTCACCACCGCCACACACAGCCGCCCGCACTCACCACAGCCGCCCGCACTCAGCACCGCCACGCGCAGCCGCCCGCACTCAGCACCGCCACGCGCAGCCGCCCGCACTCACCACCGCCATGCGCAGCCGCCCGCACTCACCACCGCCACGCACAGCCGCCCGCACTCACCACCGCCACGCACAGCCGCCCGCACTCACCACAGCCACGCTCAGCCGCCCGCACTCACAGCCAACTCAGCCGCCCGCACTCAGCACCGCCATGCGCAGCCGCCCGCACTCAGCATCGCCACGCACAGCCGCCCGTACTCATCACCGCCACACACAGCCGCCCGCACTCACCACAGCCGCCCGCACTCAGCACCGCCACGCGCAGCTGCCCGCACTCAGCACCGCCACGCGCAGCCGCCCGCACTCACCACCGCCACGCGCAGCCGCCCGCACTCAGCACAGCCGCCCGCTCTCAGCACAGCCGCCCGCACTCAGCACAGCCACCCGCACTCAGCACAGCCACCCGCACTCAGCACAGCCACGCGCAGCCGCCCGCACTCTGCACAGCCACCCGCACTCTGCACAGCCGCCCGCACTCTGCACAGCCACCCGCACTCTGCACAGCCGCCCGCACACTGCACAGCCGCCCGCACTTTGCACAGCCGCCCGCACTCTGCACAGCCGCCCGCACTCTGCGCGCAGGATGGGAGCAGCACATGATAGGATGGGGGCGCAGGATGGAACAGCACATGACAGGATGGGGACACAGGATGGAGCACCACATGACAGGATGGGGGCGCAGGATGGGAGCACATGACAGGATGGGGATGCAGGATGGAGCAGCACATGACAGGATGGGGGCGCAGGATGGAGCAGCACATGACAGGATGGGAGAGCAAGATGGGAGCAGCACATACCAGGATGGAGACCATATACCAATATAAATGCTCGCCACCCGGGCGTAGAACGGGTTCAATAGCTAGTACAATATACAGTGCCTAGCGAAAGAATGTGGCTCACTGGAACTTTTCAACCTTTTCCCACATATCATGCTTCAAACATAAAGATACCAAATGTAAATTTTTGGTGAAAAATCAACAAGTGGAACACAATTGTGAGGTTGAACGAAATGTATTGGTTACTTATAATTTTTGTGGAAAATCAAAAACTGAAAAGTGGGGTGTGCAATATTATTCAGCCCCTTTACTTTCAGTGCAGCAAACTCACTCCAGAAGTTCATTGTGGATCTCTGAGTGATCCAATGTTGTCCTAAATGCCTAATGATGATAAATATAATCCACCTGTGTGTAGTCAAGTCTCCGTAATAATGCACCTGCTCTGTGATAGTCTCAGGGTTCTGTTTGAAGCACATAGAGCATCATGAAGACCAAGGAACACAACAGGCATGTCCGTGATACTGTTGAGGAGAAGTTTAAAGCTAGATTAGGAGAATTTTTTAGTAAAATGTAAATTGTTCTTTTATTCTATAAACTTCTAACAACATGTCTCTGAATTTCCAAGCAATAAATTTTGTATTTTTTTTCTGAAAAAGGGAAATTGTCAAAATTAAAAAGAAAACCCAGTGCTTTCAGACCTCAAATAATGCAAAGAAAACAAATTCATAATCATTTAGAAACAACAATACTAATGTTTTAACTCAGAAAGAGTTCAGAAATCAATATTTTGTGAAATAACCATGATTATTAAATCACAGCATTCATGTGTCTTCGCATGCTTTCCACCAGTCTTTCACACTGCTTCTGGTGCAAAAATGTAAGCAGTTCATCTTTGTTTGATGGCTTGTGACTGACTATCCATCATCCTCTTGATTACATTCCAGAGGTTTTCAATAGGGTTCAGGTCTGGAGATTGGGCTGCCAATGACAGGGTTTTGATGTGGTGGTTGATGTGTGTGGTTTTTGAAAGAGCTGTATATATATTGTATAATATATTGTATTAATTTAAATAGAAAGCAATCAAAAAATGTCATGTGCCTGAAAATGGTATCAATAAAAATGTCAACTCGTCAAAAATCAAGCCGTTACATGACTCTGTCAGTAGAAATATGGAAAAATTATAGCTCTCAAAACTTGTTTTTGCAAAAAAAAGTGCCCTTTAGAGGTGACAGCAGCCAAACATAAACAATATAAATCTGGTATCGCTGTAATCACACTGACCCGAAGAATAAAGTCGTCTAATCACTTATACCGTATGCTGCCACATGCGTCGTTTTGACAATGCGGCGACCAGCGTAGGACGCAGCCTGTAGCATTTTATTTTCCGCATCGTCAAAACGACGCATGTGGCAGCATCCGCATACAGCCGCACGACCTGCATACCTAATGTTAAAGATAGGTACGGAGGTCGCATGCAGACCGCATGCAGAAGTAGGCAGAGCTAGCGGCGGAGGTGCGACCGAGGGCGGGGCTTCACGGAGGAAGTCCGCAGCCTGCCGCAGATCAGGTAAACGCTAGTGTGAAAGTAGCCTAAGACTTGGCTAACATTTAACCTGCGCTATATGCTGAGCACTTACACAGAGGTGTCTATGTAAATGCCTAGAATACAGTATTCAGATGGAACCCCAGGCAGAAGAACCCCTATAATAAGGCAGATGGAGGCACTGTGTACACCATCTGGCCTATGATCCAGCGGTGTCCATATTGGGGTTGTTTTGCTGCTTCTGGCCCTGTGTGCCTTGACTGTGTGTGAGGCATCATTAAATCTGAAGATTACTAAAGGATTTTGGGTCACAGTGTAGTGCCCAGTGTCAGAAAGCTGGGTTTGCGTTCAAGTTCAGCAGGACAAGACCCAAACACACTTCAAAAAGCACACAGAAATGGATGAAAACACAGCATTGTATCCCATTGAACACCTGTGTAGAGATTGTAAAATTGATGTTGGGAGAAGGCACCCTTCAAATATGAGACCTGGAGCAGTTTTCAAGAGAAAAGTCACCCAAAATTCTAGTTAAGAGGTGTAAGAAGCAGGTTGATGGTTATAGGGAGTGATTGATTGGCTGTAAATTATGAAGCGAGTGGTGGACGGGGACTGCAAGTGATGAAGTGAGTGAAGGACTGCAAATGATGAAGTGGGGGTGGAGGACTGCAAATGATGAAGTGGGGGAAGAGGGATTGCAAATGATGAAGTGAGTGGGGGGAAGGGGACTTTAAATGTTGAAGAGAGTGGGGGAGGGGGACTTCAAATAATGAAGTGAGGTGGACTGCAAATGATGAAGTGAGTGGGAGGACGGGGACTTCCAACTGATGAAGAACATGGGGGAGGGGGACTGCAAATGAAGAAATGAACCGGGAGGGGTACTTCAAATGATGAAGTGGGGACAGCAAATGATGATGAATTGGGGATGAGGCAGCAAATAATGATAAATTGAGGGTGGGGAAGAGTAAATTATGTATTGAATGGAGGGGAGAGCTGTTGATAATGAATAGGGGGTACGGGTGGGAGAGAGAGGACATGGCATAATAAATTGGGGCGAAAGGGGCAAGTAAATATAATAAATCGGGGGGAGGTACATAGTTGGGCATTAAGGATGCAGAGACTGGTACTGAATTGGGAGAAAGTACAGGTGCTAATTAATTTATATATTTATTAGGTGGGGAAAGTAGCTATTTGTAGTTGGGGGCACAGTGGTGGATTACAATTTATATTTGGAACAGTGTGCTGCATAATAACTAATCATGTATTAATGATGGATGCACGTCTGTATTCAGCTGCGCAGTGTAGAAGAAAGGGAAAATGTGGGTAATGTGCTCTGGAAGCAGTGCTCTAAGTAGCTATGCGTTATTTTATGCAGAGATGAGCCCTGGCTGGAAGAAGCAATGGCGGTCTTTGCTGGATGAAAAAGAAAAGCAAAGATGAAGGACTTGAGCTAGAGATTCACTGGTGAGCCAGTGCGTTTCCTGTACACTATACACTGTAAACTATGTACAGAGCTTCTGTGTATAATGTGACTGGTGATCACTGTATTATCTGTACACTGAAACTATATACAGGCTCCTATGTATAATGTCACCGGTGATCACTGCATTACCTGTACACTGTCATTACATACAGAGCTCCTATGTATAATGTCACCGGTGATCACTATATTATCTGTACACTGACACTATATACAGAGCTCCTGTGTATAATGTCACCGGTGATCACTGTATTATACACTGACACTATATACAGAGCTTCTGTGTATAATGTCACCAGTGATCACTGTATTATACACTGATGCTAAATACAGAGCTCCTATATATAATGGCACTGTTGGTAATATGTGGTCTGGTCATGGCGTGGTGGTATTTGTCCCTTGTATGTGGTTTTATGCTGTCATTATGTGGTGGTAATATGTGGTCTTGTCAAGGTGTGGCGGTATTTTTCCTTTGTATATGGTATTAATGGTGATTTAAAAAAAATGTATGTGACTCATTCCCTTAAAGAAAAATAAAGAAAAATATACCTAAAAAGAGTATTAGGTATTTAAGACATGTTAAATAGATTAGAGTAGAATAGGGCCCGGCTAAAAGACTACCTTTTTGTGGTAGCGGCTTAAAAATCTTTTGGCCAAAACAAAAGCTGCTGGTTATATGTGTGATCTGGTGTTCGATGGGAACTAATAATTCGTGATTGGTGAGAACATGGTGCAGAAGTGGAGTTTTTCCAAGAGTGGATGGTGGGACTATGGAAGGTTTGTGAGGTGGAGGTGGAGCTGGGATGGAGCCTAGGCGGAGTCTCAAGAGGGCCTGAAAATTTTGCCTGTATGGGGCCCTGAAATTCCTAATGGCAGCCCTGCAAGTGAATAACATAAACAGTCCTTCCTTCAGCCAAGATGAAACAAAGTAAATATAGCAGCCTCACCAATCTTGGTATTCCAGGCAGTAGTAGCTCTAGCAGTTTAAACACATATATCTGACAAACTCACCTCCAGCCCAAACGCCACGCTGCTGAGCTAAAACAGCTGCTTTAATTAGGTATGAAAGCAGGCTGGATTATAAGAACATATTTTTCCACCAAGACTCTTTTGGTTGTACCAAAATCCTGAACCCAAAATCTAGTCAAATTAAACTCTGTAGCCTAGTGTTACTGGTATAGACATTACAATACGGAGGCCAACCACCTCAGTGATGCATATATGTCACTCAGGACCATACTTCCTGCCTTCTTACAGCAGCTGTATCAGTGGCAACATATTCCAGTACAGGATCCATTTATTTAAATATAAAAATATAAAATGTTTTCCATTTGCTTTATTTTCAGCGGCTATCCATCCATTATGTCTGTTAATTAACCCATTAACTACCAATGTCCTTTTTTGGAACGCCTAATCTTTAGCTTCTAGCAACACAAATTTTATAATTTTTATAATTAGGTCCAATTTTTTGTGTTGTGTTTGTAAAATGAATGTTTACAAAATACAAAATCATGTCATTGTCATTTTAATTGAATATTGGGACACCCTTTTCTGAAAAATCCGTACTTGAAAATTTTTTGAAAATTTCTGATTCATTAGGACCCAAATCATTAAAAATCTGTTGTTTAAAAAAAAATAAAAAATGAAAATTACTAATTTGGCAAGTAATGGGTTAATGGATCAGATTTTTAGCACTACACATGACCAGAACACTAGTCGTATTCAGAGATACCACTAATAAAAATGAATCATTTGAAAATGGAATAAGTACAAATGAAAAATGGAAACCAAAATGTCAATATAAACAGATTCCTTTTTCTTTTTACAGGTTCCAGTTTTCATCAGTTTTTGCTCCATTTGTAACAGACCCAGTTGATTTTTAATATTGAGTCCATTACAAACGGATGGCAACTGGGCATGTGAACAGAGCCTAAATCTGGTGAACGAAACACCAGAGACATCTTGCTAACCACCAATCTTGATAATGAAAGAAGTTTATTTTAAGTTTATTCTATTTCCTTACTATATCACATATTTATTACTACTGGTAATGAACACACACCGACATGTTGTCTCTATAAAATAAATGACGGGTTATGGATCTCTTACTCTTTTAGCTCTTTCCCGTGTTACATTGCTAGGGAAACTGAAATTTGGTGTCATGCTGTGTCGGTAATTGCTGAAAGGCACTTGCATTATTTTGTTCCCTACAGAAATATTGCATTTATAAATAATGAAATTGAGTCCTGGTAATTAGGGTTGAGCGAAACGGGTCGATCATTTTCAAAAGTCGCCGACTTTTGGCTAAGTCGGCGTCTCATGAAACCCGATCCGACCCCTGTGCTTGTCGGCCATGCGGTACGCGACTTTCGCGCCAAAGTCGCGTTTCAATGACGCGAAAAGCGCCATTTCTCAGCCAATGAAGGTGAACGCAGAGTGTGGGCAGCGTGATGACATAGATCCTGGTCCCCACCATCTTAGAGAAGGGCATTGCAGTGATTGGCTTGCTGTCTGCGGCGTCACAGGGGCTATAAAGGGGCGTTCCCGCCGACCGCCATCTTACTGCTGCTGATCTGAGCTTAGGGACAGGTTGCTGCCGCTTCATCAGAAGCAGGGAGAGCGTTAGGCAGGGTCCACTAACCACCAAACCGCTTGTGCTGCAGCGATTTCCACTGTCCAACACCACCTTCGGTGTGCAGGAACAGTGGAAGCTATTTTTTTTTTTTTTTCCCCTCAGCGCTGTAGCTCATTGGGCTGCCCTAGAAGGCTCCGTGATAGCTGTATTGCTGTGTGTACGCCACTGTGGAAACCAACTGCTTTTTTCAAAGCACATATCCTCTTGTTCCTTCCTTTCTGCACAGCTATCTTTTTTGTTTGTCCACACTTTTTATTTAATTTGTGCATCAGTCCACTCCTATTGCTGCCTGCCATACCTGGCTTACATTACTGCAGGGAGATAGTAATTGTAGGACAGTTTTTTTTTTTTTTTTGTTTTTTTTTTGTGGGAGATTAAGATTGGCATTTCTGCTACAGTGCCATCCCTGTGTGTGCCATCTCTCACTGAGTGGGCCATAGAAAGCCTATTTATTTTTTCCGTGATTTGTGTTCTAAAATCTACCTCAACACAGAAACACTACATCAATCAGTGGGAGAAAAATATTGGCCTCAGTCAGGGCTTGTGTGCCACTGCTGTGTGTGCGCTATCTCTCATTCAGTGGGCTATAGCAAGCCTATATTTTTTTTTTTTTTTTTTTTTTAATATTATTTGGTTTCAAAAGTCTCCCTGAAAAAAAAAAAAAACCTAAAAAAACAGTGGGAGAGTAATATTGCCCTTTCAGCTTGTGTGCCAGTCTTGACTCCTGGGTGTGCCACCTCTCTCCCTCTCATTCAGTGGGCCATAGAAAGCCTATTTATTTTTTTTTTTAAATATTATTGGGTTTCTAAAGTCTCCCTGAAAAAAACAAAAAATACATAAAAAAACAGTGGGAGAGTAATATTGCCCTTTCAGCTTGTGTGCCAGTCTTGACTCCTGGGTGTGCCACCTCTCTCCCTTTCATTCAGTGGGCCATAGAAAGCCTATTTATTTTTTTTTTTAAATATTATTGGGTTTCTAAAGTCTCCCTGAAAAAACAAAAAAAACATAAAAAAACAGTGGGAGAGTAATATTGCCCTTTCAGCTTGTGTGCCAGTCTTGACTCCTGGGTGTGCCACCTCTCTCCCTCTCATTCAGTGGGCCATAGAAAGCCTATTTATTTTTTTTTTTAAATATTATTGGGTTTCTAAAGTCTCCCTGAAAAAAACAAAAAATACATAAAAAAACAGTGGGAGAGTAATATTGCCCTTTCAGCTTGTGTGCCAGTCTTGACTCCTGGGTGTGCCACCTCTCTCCCTCTCATTCAGTGGGCCATAGAAAGCCTTTTTTTTTTTTGGTTTTTTTAATATTATTTGGTTTCTAAAGTCTCCCTGAAAAAAACAAAAAAAACATAAAAAACAGTGGGAGAGTAATATTGCCCTTTCAGCTTGTGCGCCAGTCTTGACTCCTGGTTGTGCCACCTCTCTCTCTCTAATTGTGGGCCATAGAAAGCCTTTTTTTTTTTTTAAAATATTATTGGGTTTCTAAAGTCTCCCTGAAAAAACAAAAAATACATAAAAAAACAGTGGGAGAGTAATATTGCCCTTTCAGCTTGTGTGCCAGTCTTGACTCCTGGGTGTGCCACCTCTCTCCCTTTCATTCAGTGGGCCATAGAAAGCCTATTTATTTTTTCCGTGATTTGTGTTCTAAATTCTACCTCAACACAAAAACACTACATCAATCAGTGGGAGAAAAATATTGGCCTCAGTCAGGGCTTGTGTGCCACTGCTGTGTGTGCTATCTCTCATTCAGTGGGCTATAGCAAGCCTATTTTTTTTTTTTTTTTTTTTTTTTTAATATTATTTGGTTTCTAAAGTCTCCCTGAAAAAAAAAAAAAACCTAAAAAAACAGTGGGAGAGTAATATTGCCCTTTCAGCTTGTGTGCCAGTCTTGACTCCTGGGTGTGCCACCTCTCTCCCTCTCATTCAGTGGGCCATAGAAAGCCTATTTATTTTTTTTTTTAAATATTATTGGGTTTCTAAAGTCTCCCTGAAAAAACAAAAAATACATAAAAAAACAGTGGGAGAGTAATATTGCCCTTTCAGCTTGTGTGCCAGTCTTGACTCCTGGGTGTGCCACCTCTCTCCCTTTCATTCAGTGGGCCATAGAAAGCCTATTTTTTTTTTTTTTAATATTATTTGGTTTCTAATTCTCCCTGAAAAAAAAAAAAAAACCTAAAAAAACAGTGGGAGAGTAATATTGCCCTTTCAGCTTGTGTGCCAGTCTTGACTCCTGGGTGTGCCACCTCTCTCCCTCTCATTCAGTGGGCCATAGAAAGCCTTTTTTTTTTTTGGTTTTTTTAATATTATTTGGTTTCTAAAGTCTCCCTGAAAAAAACAAAAAAAACATAAAAAAACAGTGGGAGAGTAATATTGCCCTTTCAGCTTGTGCGCCAGTCTTGACTCCTGGTTGTGCCACCTCTCTCTCTCTAATTGTGGGCCATAGAAAGCCTTTTTTTTTTTTTTTTTTAATATTATTTGGTTTCTAAAGTCTCCCTGAGAAAAAAAAATAAATAAATTAGGTGGGAGATTAATATTGACATTAGTGCTTGAGTGACAGTCCTGCGTGTGTGTCATCTCTGTGATTTTGTGCCACAGAAAACAGAGTGTGTAACATTGTGCCTGATTTTCCTTGTGGTCTCACCAACCTGTTAAGGGATATTGAAATCATACTGAAGTTATAGCTCACCGTGTAAGTTGTTTGATAGCAACAAATAAAGTTACTTTGGTTAAGATTTTAAAACAATGAGGAAGTCTGGTGCAAGAGGTCGTCGTGGGCGTTCATTGTCAGCTGGTAATGATGGTAGTGGTAGTGGAGCATCAGGTGGTCGTGGGGATAAAAATATTCCACCTAAGTCTGGAGCTGTGGAGCCAGTTTCGTCGTCAGGCTACACAAGGCCTCGAACGCTCTCTTTTCTGGGAGTAGGAAAACCGCTTTTAAAGGCGGAGCAGCAACAGCAAGTTTTGGCTTACATTGCAGACTCAGCCTCTAGCTCTTTTGCCTCCTCTTCCGAAACTGGTAAATGTAAAAGCAGCGCGTCGCTTGTGGATGTTCACGGTCAGGGACAAGTCGCTTCCTTGTCCTCCTCAGCAAAAACTACAACAAGAGAGAAGGATGCAGCAGGCGACACAACGGGTCACTCCATGGAGCTCTTTACACATACCGTCCCTGGCTTAGAAAGTGAAACATTTAACAGGCCATGCCCATTACAAGTATATTCTGACATGGAGTGCACTGATGCACAGCCACAGCCAGAGTACTATGCTGCTCCTTTGACTCAGACCACCACATTGCCCTCTCAGGGTACAGATCCACAATCAGACCCTGATGAGACTATGTTGCCCCGCCACGAACGCTATACCACCGACCGACACAGTGACACAGACGAAGTTGCACACGAGCTCGAAGAGGAGGTAATAGATGACCCAGTTATTGACCCCGATTGGCAGCCATTGGGGGAACAGGGTGCAGGCGGCAGTAGTTCAGAAGCGGAGGTGGAGGAGGGGCCGCAGCAGGCATCAACATCGCAACAGGTTCCATCTGCCGGGCCCGTATCTGGACCAAAACGCGTGTCAAAGCCAAAACCTGTTGGAGCACAGCGTTGCCATCCGGTTAAAGCTCAGTCTGCAATCCCTGAAAAGGGATCAGAGTCTAGGAAGAGTGCAGTCTGGCATTTTTTTAAACAACATCCAACTGATCAGCGCAAAGTCATCTGTCAAAAATGTTCAACTAGCTTAAGCAGAGGTCAGAATCTGAAAAGTCTAAATACTAGTTGCATGCATAGACACTTAACCACCATGCATTCTCAAGCCTGGACTAACTACCAAACGTCCCTCAAGGTTGTAGCACCCTCGGCCAATGAAGCTAGTCAGCAACGCAACATCCCTTCCGTCACTGTAAGGCCACCATTTTCCGCACCACCGGCAGTATCTGTGCAGGTTTCTTTGCCAGCCAAAAGCAGTCAGGGTCAGGGAATCACCAGTTTTGTAGGAGGAAATATTGCATGTAGGGCACCGGCGGAAACAATACCGTCTCCAACCGTCTCTCAGTCTGCCATGTCCACCGGCACACCCGAAAGTTCCACGATCTACAGCTCTCCAGTCCAGCTCACCCTACATGAGACTCTGGTTAGAAAAAGGAAGTACTTATCCTCGCATCCGCGTACACAGGGTTTTAACGCCCACATAGCTAGACTAATCTCGTTAGAGATGATGCCCTACCGGTTAGTTGAAAGCGAAGCTTTCAAAGCCCTGATGGAGTACGCTGAACCACGATACGAGCTACCCAGTCGACACTTTTTTTCCAGAAAAGCCATCCCAGCCCTGCACCAGCATGTTAAACAGCGCATCGTCCATGCACTCAGGCAATCTGTGAGTACAAAGGTGCACCTGACTACAGATGCATGGACCAGTAGGCATGGCCAGGGACGTTATGTGTCCATCACGGCACACTGGGTGAATGTGGTGGATGCAGGGTCCACAGGCGACATCAATTTAGGGACAGTTGTGCCTAGCCCACGGTCTAGGAAACAGTTGGCTGTAGGCGTTCGCACCCCCTCCTCCTCCTCCTCGTCCTCCTGCAGAAGCTACAGCTCTTCCACAGAACGCAGTCGGCCAACCACTCCATCGGCAGATGACACTGTTGCACACCAGTTGTCCCATTATGGGCCAGCTACTGCCAAGCGTCAGCAGGCTGTATTGGCTATGAAGTGTTTGGGCGACAACAGACACACCGCGGAAGTTCTGTCCGAGTTCTTGCAACAAGAAACGCAGTCGTGGCTGGGCACAGTAGATCTTGAGGCAGGCAAGGTAGTGAGTGATAACGGAAGGAATTTCATGGCTGCCATCTCCCTTTCCCAACTGAAACACATTCCTTGCCTGGCTCACACCTTAAACCTGGTGGTGCAGTGCTTATTGAAAACTTATCCTGGGTTCTCCGACCTGCTCCTCAAAGTGCGTGCACTTTGCTCACATATCCGACGTTCGCCTGTACACGCCAGCCGTATGCAGACCTATCAGCGGTCTTTGAACCTTCCCCAGCATCGCCTAATCATAGACGTTGCAACAAGGTGGAACTCAACACTGCACATGCTTCAGAGACTGTGCGAACAGAGGCGTGCTGTTATTTATTTGTGGGAGGATACACGGGCAGGCAGTAGGATGGCAGACATGGAGTTGTCAGGTGTGCAGTGGTCGAAGATACAAGACATGTGTCAAGTCCTTCAGTGTTTTGAGGAATGCACACGGCTGGTTAGTGCAGACAACGCCGTAATAAGCATGAGCATCCCCCTAATGCGTCTGCTGATGCAAAGTTTGACGCACATAAAGGAGCAGGCGTCTGCACCAGAGGAAGAGGGAAGCCTTGATGACAGTCAGCCATTGTCTGGTCAGGGCAGTGTACAGGACGAGGTAGCGGGCGAAGAGGAGGTGGAGGACGAGGAGGATGATGGGGATGAGTATATTTTTAATGCGGAAACTTTCACGGGGGCACAGGAAATTGGTTGCGTGTCACGGCCGGGTTCTGGTTTTTTGAGGGACACAAGTGACGTAGATTTGCCTGCAACTGCCCCTCAACCAATCACAACCGGAGATTTGACAAGTGGAACTTTGGCCCACATGGCGGATTATGCCTTACGTATCCTACAAAGGGACACACGCATTACGAAAATGATGAACGATGACGATTACTGGTTGGCCTGCCTCCTTGATCCACGCTATAAAGGCAAATTGCAAAATATTATGCCACATGAGAACTTGGAACTAATATTAGCAACCAAACAATCAACTCTTGTTGACCGTTTGCTTCAGGCATTCCCAGCACACAGCGCACGTGATCGTTCTCACACGAGCTCCAGGGGGCAGCAGACTAGGAGTGTTAGGGGTGCACACATCAGAAGTGGCGTTGGACAGAGGGGTTTTCTGACCAGGTTGTGGAGTGATTTTGCTATGACCGCAGACAGGACAGGTACTGCTGCATCAATTGAAAGTGACAGGAGACAACATTTGTCCAGTATGGTTACTAACTATTTTTCATCCCTTATCGATGTTCTCCCTCAACCGTCATTCCCATTTGATTACTGGGCCTCCAAATTAGACACCTGGCCAGAATTGGCAGAATATGCATTGCAGGAGCTTGCTTGCCCGGCAGCAAGTGTCCTATCAGAAAGAGTATTCAGTGCTGCAGGGTCAATATTAACCGAAAAAAGGACTCGTCTGGCTACCCAAAATGTTGACGATCTAACATTCATTAAAATGAACCACAACTGGATTTCAAAATCTTTTGCCCCACCTTGCCCGGCCGACACCTAGCTTTCCTATGAAAAGCTCTTGCCTGTGAATTACTTTTCTAATGTCTAATTTGCTGCTGCAGATTGTACAGCATACGACATGTTTACACCTCCCTAAATGGCCAAACTCCCCACACGGGGCCGTGGTATCGCGACTTGGCGCAAGCACCCGTGAGACTGCTGTTTGTCTGAAGAGGTGGGTGTGCTCGCTTTTGGTTGACGGCATTGCTACTGGGTCCCTCATAGTACAATGTAGTGTCTCTGGCGGTGGTGGTGCGCACCCAACGTCAGACACACCGTTGTAACATGAGTGGCCCTGGGGCGGTCCCGCCGGCCTCAAGAGAGTTCCCCCCTACCCCAGCTCAAACTGGGCTCTACTACGTGCAAAATTATGTCGCACAGCTCCACCAATCTTTAGTCTATTCGCTGACATCATTCAATGTCTGGCACTGACAATACAAATTTGTAGACATCTATGATGCAACTTAAAGTAGTCTGTGTCTGTGTCCTATATTGGCACCATTAAATAGTTACTGCCAAATTACTATGTCAGAAACACAGCAGATGAGCCCACCCCTGTACCTAAGTATGCCATCTTTTTTTTTGTTTTGGTTGTTTTGCGAGACATTAACATCTATTTATATTTTGGGAGTACTGGGACAGACACTCCTTGCACTACTCCTCCACTCAGCACCAAGCTGCCTGCCCGTGTATCCATGTAACCGCTGTAAAACTGCCATGAGCCTATTGTTTGTTATTTTAGGCCTTTGATAGCCTGTCTGCGGTCCCTACTCCTCCACTGACCACCAAGCTGCCTGCCCGTGTATCCATGTAACCGCTGTAAAACTGCCATGAGCCTATTGTTTGTTATGTTAGGCCTTTGAAGCCTTTCTGCGCTCCCTCCTTCCACTAGTCCTCCACTGACCAGACCACTGCTGCCCGTGTACCCCTGGAACCAATTTTAAAGTGCCTACAGCCAGCCCATTTTATTGTGTTAGGCCTTCGAAGCCTGTCTGCGGTCCATACTTCCACTAGTCCTCCACTGACCAGACCACTGCTGCCCGTGTACCCCTGGAACCAATTTTAAAGTGCCTACAGTCAGCCCATTTTATTGTGTTAGGCCTTCGAAGCCTGTCTGCGGTCCATACTTCCACTAGGCCTCCACTGACCAGACCACTGCTGCCCGTGTACCCCTGGAACCAATTTTAAAGTGCCTACAGCCAGCCCATTTTATTGTGTTAGGCCTTCGAAGCCTGTCTGCGGTCCATACTTCCACTAGTCCTCCACTGACCAGACCACTGCTGCCCGTGTACCCCTGGAACCAATTTTAAAGTGCCTACAGCCAGCCCATTTTATTGTGTTAGGCCTTCGAAGCCTGTCTGCGGTCCATACTTCCACTAGGCCTCCACTGACCAGACCACTGCTGCCCGTGTACCCCTGGAACCAATTTTAAAGTGCCTACAGCCAGCCCATTTTATTGTGTTAGGCCTTCGAAGCCTGTCTGCGGTCCATACTTCCACTAGGCCTCCACTGACCAGACCACTGCTGCCCGTGTACCCCTGGAACCAATTTTAAAGTGCCTACAGCCAGCCCATTTTATTGTGTTAGGCCTTCGAAGCCTGTCTGCGGTCCATACTTTAAATACTCCTCCACTCACCACCAAGCTGCCTGCCCGTGTATCCATGTAACCGCTGTAAAACTGCCATGAGCCTATTGTTTGTTATGTTAGGCCTTTGATAGCCTGTCTGCGGTCCTTACTTTAAATACTCCTCCACTCACCACCTAGCTGCCTGTGTATCCATGTAACCGATGTAAAACTGCCATGACTGCCTACTGTTTGTTATTTTAGGCCTTTGATAGCCTGTCTGCGGCCCCTACTTGCAATACTCCTCCACTGACCACAATGCTGCCTGGAGTGCCTGCCTGTGTATCCATGTAACCGATGTAAAACTGCCATGACTGCCTACTGTTTGTTATTTTAGGCCTTTGATAGCCTGTCTGCGGCCCCTACTTGCAATACTCCTCCACTGAGCACAATGCTGCCTGGAGTGCCTGCCTGTGTATCCATGTAACCGATGTAAAACTGCCATGACTGCCTACTGTTTGTTATTTTAGGCCTTTGATAGCCTGTCTGCAGCCCCTACTTGCAATACTCCTCCACTGACCACACCAATGCTGCCCGTGTACCCCTGGAACCTATTTAAAAGTTCATAGAGCCTAGTTATATATTTTATTTACTATTAATAAGGCCATGATGGACTACGCTGTACCACGCTACAAGCTAACCAGTCGACACTTCTTTTGCGAGAAAAGCCATCCCAACCCTCCACCAGCATGTAGAAGACCGCATTGTCCATGCACTCTGGCAATCTGTGAGTACAAAGGTGCACCTGACAACAGACGCATGGACCTGTAGGCATGGCCACGGAAGATTACGTGTCCATTACGGCGCAATGGGTTAATGTGGTGGATGCATGGTCCACAGGGGACAGCCTACTAAGTCTGTCTGCAGTCCCTAATTCAAATTGTCCTCCACTGTCTAAATCGGAACTTCCACCTTCTGGCTTTCGGCCTATAGTATCAGAAATTAAACTGCATTTGGCCTTCAACTTTGGTTAGGGCCTACTAACGGCTTCTGCCCCTCCCTGGTGTTGCCCTCAACTAAATAAAGCTGAGCTTCAACCTTCCGGCTCTCATTATGTGGTTTTAAAAAAAAAAATGGTGGTTAGGGCCTACTAACGGCTTCTGCCCCTCCCTGGTGTTGTCCTCAACTAAATAAAGCTGAGCTTCAACCTTCCGGCTCTCATTATGTGGTTTTAAAAAAAAAAATGGTGGTTAGGGCCTACTAACGGCTTCTGCCCCTCCCTGGTGTTGTCCTCAACTAAATAAAGCTGAGCTTCAACCTTCCGGCTCTCATTATGTGGTTTTAAAAAAAAAAATGGTGGTTAGGGCCTACTAACGGCTTCTGCCCCTCCCTGGTGTTGTCCTCAACTAAATAAAGCTGAGCTTCAACCTTCCGGCTCTCATTATGTGGTTTAAAAAAAAAAAATGGTGGTTAGGGCCTACTAACGGCTTCTGCCCCTCCCTGGTGTTGTCCTCAACTAAATAAAGCTGAGCTTCAACCTTCCGGCTCTCATTAAGTGGTTTTAAAAAAAAAAAAAATGGTGGTTAGGGCCTACTAACGGCTTCTGCCCCTCCCTGGTGTTGTCCTCAACTAAATAAAGCTGAGCTTCAACCTTCCGGCTCTCATTAAGTGGTTTTAAAAAAAAAAAAAATGGTGGTTAGGGCCTACTAACGGCTTCTGCCCCTCCCTGGTGTTGTCCTCAACTAAATAAAGCTGAGCTTCAACCTTCCGGCTCTCATTAAGTGGTTTTAAAAAAAAAAAAAATGGTGGTTAGGGCCTACTAACGGCTTCTGCCCCTCCCTGGTGTTGCCCTCAACTAAATAAAGCTGAGCTTCAACCTTCCGGCTCTCATTATGTGGTTTTAAAAAAAAAAATGGTGGTTAGGGCCTACTAACGGCTTCTGCCCCTCCCTGGTGTTGTCCTCAACTAAATAAAGCTGAGCTTCAACCTTCCGGCTCTCATTATGTGGTTTTAAAAAAAAAAATGGTGGTTAGGGCCTACTAACGGCTTCTGCCCCTCCCTGGTGTTGTCCTCAACTAAATAAAGCTGAGCTTCAACCTTCCGGCTCTCATTAAGTGGTTTTTAAAAAAAAATGGTGGTTAGGGCCTACTAACGGCTTCTGCCCCTCCCTGGTGTTGTCCTCAACTAAATAAAGCTGAGCTTCAACCTTCCGGCTCTCATTAAGTGGTTTTAAAAAAAAAATGGTGGTTAGGGCCTACTAACGGCTTCTGCCCCTCCCTGGTGTTGTCCTCAACTAAATAAAGCTGAGCTTCAACCTTCCGGCTCTCATTAAGTGGTTTTAAAAAAAAAAAAAATGGTGGTTAGGGCCTACTAACGGCTTCTGCCCGTCCCTGGTGTTGTCCTCAACTAAATAAAGCTGAGCTTCAACCTTCCGGCTCTCATTATGTGGTTTTAAAAAAAAAAATGGTGGTTAGGGCCTACTAACGGCTTCTGCCCCTCCCTGGTGTTGTCCTCAACTAAATAAAGCTGAGCTTCAACCTTCCGGCTCTCATTATGTGGTTTTAAAAAAAAAAATGGTGGTTAGGGCCTACTAACGGCTTCTGCCCCTCCCTGGTGTTGTCCTCAACTAAATAAAGCTGAGCTTCAACCTTCCGGCTCTCATTATGTGGTTTTAAAAAAAAAAAAAATGGTGGTTAGGGCCTACTAACGGCTTCTGCCCCTCCCTGGTGTTGTCCTCAACTAAATAAAGCTGAGCTTCAACCTTCCGGCTCTCATTAAGTGGTTTTAAAAAAAAAATGGTGGTTAGGGCCTACTAACGGCTTCTGCCCCTCCCTGGTGTTGTCCTCAACTAAATAAAGCTGAGCTTCAACCTTCCGGCTCTCATTATGTGGTTTTAAAAAAAAAATGGTGGTTAGGGCCTACTAACGGCTTCTGCCCCTCCCTGGTGTTGTCCTCAACTAAATAAAGCTGAGCTTCAACCTTCCGGCTCTCATTAAGTGGTTTTAAAAAAAAAAAAAATGGTGGTTAGGGCCTACTAACGGCTTCTGCCCCTCCCTGGTGTTGCCCTCAACTAAATAAAGCTGAGCTTCAACCTTCTGCTCCAAATTACCATTTTAAAAAATGCAATAGGCTTTTCCGGCCTACTAAAGGTGTCTGCCCCTCCCTGGTGTTGTCCTCAACTGAACAAAGCTGAGCTTCCACATTCTGGCTTTCGCCCTATACTATCAGATATTAAACTGCATTTGGCCTACTAGTGTGGTTAGGCCCTTGAAACAGTGTCTGCTGCTCTTGGGTTTGCTACTCCACTGAACAAAGCAATGCCGCCTGTTTAGTCCTGTTACCAATTTTGAACTGCATGTAGCCTACTTTATTCTTTGGCCCTATATCTGTTTCCTCCTCATCCTGCCCATTGCCCAGCCACTGCTAAATGAGTCTGCTGGTACATTGACCTAGACCACTACATTCCCCTTGTACTCTACACAGCCAGAATCTGTCCCTGCTGAAAGTAAGGTTCCCCTTCCCGCATGTTATACCACCTTACACAGGGACAAAGAGGAAGGTGCAGATGAAAGTGCAGGTTCCTTCATCAGGTGGGGGGGCATACTCGTTGGCGACGTCACTGGCACAGGGCCCCTCAGAGTACGCAAAAGTGTCGCTGCTGGTGGGAGGCGCCCCCGCCATGCAAACACACCGCCGTACTTTGAGGGGCCCTGTGCCAGTGGCAATGCGAACGAGTGGGCCCCCCCTGCTTGCTCAGGATCACAGCACTTGCAACTTTTAAATACTTACCTTTCCCTGCAACACCGCCGTGACGTAGTCCGCATTTCCTGGGCCCACGAAAAACTTGAGCCAGCCCTACTCCCCCCACAACTTTCCCCCAATTCCCTATGCCCAACTATTATTATACAGTTAATTAAGATTGGCAAGCTTCAGAAACAAGAATGGATGTTTTTGGCATTAAAATGGGCACTGTAGGTGTTTTCCTGGCCTCCACTCACTGCCGACTATGCTTCCCCATTGACTTGCATTGGGTTTCGTGTTTCGGTCGATCCCCGACTTTTAGCGATAATCGGCCGACTGCACTCGACTCGACTCTGGACAAAATCGGGTTTCCCAAAACCCTACTCGATCTTAAAAAAATGAAAGTCGCTCAACCCTACTGGTAATATTTAATTACAACCAGTGCTATGTGGCTGAAGTGCTGTGGATAATACGTTAGTGCGAAGCTTTACTCTTCAATTTATAAAAACAATATTTATATGAAGAGAACGTTCAGCTTTTATATAGAAAACGTGGAGCGTCAACATTCCCTCCTATAGGATTCCACACAATTTAGCATGAATGCATTTACCAAACTCATGAATGAATATAGTTTGTGACGATTTGTAACTTTTTGTAATGCTGGAAAGGGGAAACTCTCTATTCACATAAATCAGGTGGCTATAAGAGCCTGAATAGAACTCTCTAACCCATCTTAGGCCCCATTCAGACATTTTGGTGTTTTGGGTACAGGAAAACCAGTACAAGTGAAATCCGTTTCCCATCCGTGTGTGCTATCCGTGTGAAATTCGTGCGTCCGTGTGCTGTCAGTGTGACACGTATGGACTGACTTGCAGCATAGAATTAAAGAGTGTTATGTATTAAAGATGTTCAAAGATGGAGATACATAGCGATGAGGAATATAATAGATACACTGTGTGCAGAATTATTAGGCAAGTTGTATTTTGATCACATGATACTTTTTATACATGTTGTTCTACTCCAAGCTGTTCAGGCTTGAGAGCCAACTACCAATTAAGAAAATCAGGTGATGTGCATCTGTGTAATGAGGAGGGGTGTTGTCTAATGACATCAACACCCTATATAAGGTGTGCTTAATTATTAGGCAACTTCCTTTACTTTGGCAAAATGGGTCAGAAGAGAGATTTGACGGGCTCTGAAAAGTCCAAAATTGTGAGATGTCTTGCAGAGGGATGCAGCATTCTTGAAATTGTCTAATTTTTGAAGCGTGATCACTGAACAATCAAGCGTTTCATGGCAAATAGCCAACAGGGTCACAAGAAGCGTGTTGGGCAAAAAAGGCGCAAAATAACTGCCCATGAATTGAGGAAAATCAAGCGTAAAGCTGCCAAGATGCCATTTGCCACCAGTTTTGCCATATTTCAGAGCTGCAACGTTACTGGAGTAACAAAAGGCACAAGGTGTGCGATAGTCAGGGACATGGCCAAGGTAAGGAAGGCTGAAAAACGACCACCTTTGAACAAGAAACATAACATAAAACATTAAGACTGGGCCAAGAAATATCTTAAGACTGACTTTTCAAAGGTTTTATGGACTGATGAGAGTGACTCTTGATGGGCCAGATGGATGGGCCAGATGCTGGATCAGTAAAAAGCAGAGAGCTCCAGTCCAACTCAGACACCAGCAAGGTGGAGGTGGGGTACTGTTATGGGCTGGTATCATCACAGATGAACTTGTAGGACCTTTTCAGGTTGAGGATGGAGTGAAGCTCAACTCCCAGACCTACTGCCAGTTTCAGGAAGACAACTTCTTCAAGCAGTGGTACAGGAAGAAGTCGGTATCGTTCAAGAAAAACATTATTTTCATGCAGGACAATGCTCCGTCACATGCCTCCAACTACTCCACAGCGTGGCTGGCCAGTAAAGGTCTCAAAGAAGAAAAAATAATGACATGGCCCCCTTGTTCACCTGATCTGAACCCCATAGAGAACCTCATGCTCAGTGTTTTCCGGCGGCGGTGGTGAGCGGTAATGTTACTGATGTCACCGCTCATCACAGCCTCCAAATGTAGCCAAATCGAGGATCGTCGTGAGACACCAATCTGGATTACGGCATACCTGTGAGGGTGTTTTTTGGGAAAAGAGTAAAAAAGGGTGTCTAAATTTTTATTTTATAATAAAGGACTCTTCTGCTTGTGTGTTTAATGATTTTTACTTACAGGGATAGTGATATGAGTGTCTGATTGACACCTCTCTATTGGTAATCTCAGTGCTTGATGGCAGCTGCGATTTTGGTCAAATCACATCAGTCATCAAACCCATATACAGTGGAATGTTAAAGTTTGGGCACCCCTGGTCAAAGTTATTGTTATTGTGAACAGTTAGGCTATGTGCACATATTGCAGAATTGCTGGGGCAATTCTGCAAATCCTTGCCGCGGGTATAACGCATGCAGGATTGGCATGCATTTTCCCGCTAAACACTTGCGTTTTGCAAGCATAATTAGCTTGCAGAATGCTAGCGTTTTCCAAGCGATCTGTAGCATGACTTGGAAAACTGATTGACAGGTTGGTCACACTTATCAAGCATAGTGCTTGTCAAGTGTGATCAACTTTTTACTATTGATGCTGCCTACTGATGCGAAGGACCTTTGCGTTCCCAGGGATGCATTGCGTGAAGGACCTTTGTGATGTCACGGTCACGTGACCGTGACATCATCCCAGGTCTTTCGTGCAATGCATCCCTGGGAACGGAAGCCACCGCGTGCACCGTTGAGAGGCGGGAGGACTCCGGGGGCCATCGGAAGGTAAGTATATCAAAATTTTTTATTTTAATTCTTTTTTTAACCCCTTTACCCCCAAGGGGGGTTTGCACGTTAATGACCGGGCCAATTTTTACAATTCTGACCACTGTCCCTTTATGAGGTTATAACTCTGGAACGCTTCAACGGATCTTGGTGATTCTGACACAGTTTTCTCAAGACATATTGTACTTCATGATAGTGGTAAAATTTCTTCAATATAACTTGCGTTTATTTGTGAAAAAAAAGGAAATTTGGCGAAAATTTTGAAAATTTCGCAATTTTTCAACTTTTAATTTTTATGCCCTTAAATCACAGAGATATGTCACACAAAATACTTAATAGGTAACATTTCCCACATGTCTACTTTACATCAGCACAATTTAGGAACCAAAATTTTTTTTTGTTAGGGAGTTATAAGGGTTTGACCAGCAATTTCTCATTTTTACAACACCATTTTTTTTTTAGGGACCACATCTCATTTGAAGTCATTTTGAGGGGTCTATATGATAGAAAATACACAAGTGTGACACCATTCTAAAAACTGCACCCCTCAAGGTGCTCAAAACCACATTCAAGAAATTTATTAACCCTTCAGGTGTTTCACAGGAATTTTTGGAAATAAAAATTAACATTTACATTTTTTTTACACAAAATTTATTTCAGCTCCAATTTGTTTTATTTTACCAAGGGTAACAGGAGAAATTGGACCCCAAAAGTTGTTGTACAATTTGTGCTGAGTACGCCGATACCCCACATGTGGGGGTAAACCACTGTTTGGGCGCATAGCAGAGCTCAGAAGGGAAGGAGCGCCATTTGACTTTTCAATGCAAAATTGACTGGAATTAAGATGGGACGCCATGTTGCGTTTGGAGAGCCCCTGATGTGCCTAAACATTGAAACCCCCCACAAGTGACACCATTTTGGAAAGTAGACCCCTTAAGGTACTTATCTAGATGTGTGGTGAGCACTTTGACCCAACAAGTGCTTCACAGAAGTTTATAATGCAGAGCCGTAAAAATAAAAAATCATATTTTTTCATAAAAATTATTTTTTCGCCCCCAATTTTTTATTTTCCCAAGGGTAAGAGAAGAAATTAGACCACAAAAGTTGTTGTGCAATTTATCCTGAGTACGCCGATACCCCATATGTGGGGGTAAACGACTGTTTGGGCACATGGCAGAGCTCGGAAGGGAAGGAGCGCCATTTGACTTTTCAATGCAAAATTGACTGGAATTAAGATGGGACGCCATGTCGCATTTGGAGAGCCCCTGATGTGCCTAAACATTAAACCCCCCCACAAGTGACACCATTTTGGAAAGTAGACCCCCTAAGGAACCTATCTAGATGTGTTTTGAGAGCTTTGATCCCCCAAGGGTTTCACTACAGTTTATAACGCAGAGCCGTGAAAATAAAAATTCTTTTTTTTTTTCACAAAAATGATTTTTTAGCCCCCAGTTTTGTATTTTCACAAGGGTAACAGGATAAATTGGACCCCAAAAGTTGTTGTCCAATTTGTCCTAAGTACGCTGATACCCCATATGTGGGGGGAACCACTGTTTGGGCGCATGGCAGAGCTCGGGAGGGAAGGAGCGCCATTTGGAATGCAGACTTAGATGGATTGGTTTGCAGGCATCACATTACATTTGCAGAGCCCCTGATGTACCCAAACAGTAGAAACCCCCCACAAGTGACCCCATATTGGAAACTAGACCTCCCAAGGAACTTATCTAGATGTGTTGTGAGAACTTTGAACCCCCAAGTGTTTCACTACAGTTTACAACGCAGAGCCATGAAAATAAAAAATCCTTTTTTTCCCACAAAAAATATTTTTAGCCCCCCAAATTTATATTTTCCCAAGGGTAACAAGAGAACTTGGACCCCAAAAGTTGTTGTCCAATTTGTCCGGAGTACGCTGATGCCCCATATGTTGGGGTAAACCTCTGTTTGGGCACACGGGAAAGCTCGGAAAGGAAGGAGCACTGTTTTACTTTTTCAATGCAGAATTGGCTGGAATTGAGATCGGACGCCATGTCGCGTTTGGAGAGCCCCTGATGTGCCTAACCAGTGGAAACTCCCCAATTCTAACTGAAACCCTAATCCAAACACACCCCTAACCCTAATCCCAATGGTAACCCTAACCACACCCCTAACCCTGACACACCCCTAACTCTAATCCCAACCCTAATCCCAACCGTAAATATAATCCAAACCCTAACCCTAACTTTAGCCCCAACCCTAACCCTAACTTTAGCTCTAACCCTAACCCTAACTTTAGCTCCAACCCTAGCCCCAACCCTACCCTAGCCCCAACCCTACCCTAGCCCTAACCCTAGCCCTAACCCTAACCCTAGCCCTAACCCTAACCCTAACCCTAGCCCTAACCCTAATGGGAAAATGGAAATAAATACATTTTTTTAATTTTATTATTTTTCCCTAACTAAGGGGGTGATGAAGGGGGGTTTGATTTACTTTTATAGCATTTTTTATAGCGGATTTTTATGATTGGCAGCCGTCACACACTAAAAGACGCTTTTTATAGCAAAAAAGTTTTTGCATCTCCACATTTTGAGACCTATAATTTTTCCATATTATGGTCCACAGAGTCATGTAAGGTCTTGTTTTTTGCGGGACGAGTTGACGTTTTTATTGGTAACATTTTGGGACACGTGACAGTTTTTGATCGCTTTTTATTCCAATTTTTTGAGGCAGAATGAAAAAACAGCTATTCATGAATTTCTTTTGGGGGAGGCGTTTATACCGTTCCATGTGTGGTAAAATTGATAAAGCAGTTTTATTCTTCGGGTCAGTACGATTACAGCGATACCTCATTTATATCATTTTTTTATGCTTTGGCGCTTTTATACGATAAAAACTATTTTATAGAATAAATAATTATTTTGGCATTGCTTTATTCTGAGGACTATAACTTTTTTATTTTTTCTTTGATGACGCTGTATTGTGGCTCGTTTTTTGCGGGACAAGATGACGCTTTCAGCGGTGCCATGGTTATTTATATCCATGTTTTTGATCGCGTGTTATTCCACTTTTTTTTCCACTAGTGATATAGTTTTATAGGTGGGGTCGTTACGGACGCGGCGATACTAAATATGTGTACTTTTATTGTTATTTTTTATTTAGATAAAGAAATGTATTTATGGGAATAATATTTTTTTTTTCTTTATTTAGGTTTTTTTTTTTTTTTTTACACATGTGGAATTTTTTTTTTAAACTTTTTTACTTTGTCCCAGCGGGGACATCACAGATCGCTGATCTGACAGTTTGCACAGCACTCTGTCAGATCACCGATCTGACTTATTGCACTGCAGGCTTACCAAGCACCTGCTCTGAGCAGGCACTTGGTAAGCCACCTCCCTCCCTGCAGGACCCGGATGACGCGGCCATCTTGGATCCGGGCACCTGCAGCGAGGAGGTAAAAGACCCTCGCAGCAACGCAATCACATCGCGTTGCTCTGGGGGTCTCAGGGAAGCACGCAGGGAGCCCCCTCCCTGCGCGATGCTTCCCTGTACCGCCAGCACACCGAGATCATGTTTGATCGCGGTGTGCCGGGGGTTAGTGTGCCGGGGGCGGTCCGTGACTGCTCCTGGCACATAGTGCCAGATGTCAGCTGCGATAGTCAGCTGACACTCAGCTGCGATTGGTCGCGTTCCCCCCGTGAGCGCCGCCTATCGCGCTGGACGTACTATCCCGTCGGTGGTCATACGGGCCCACCCCACCTCGACGGGATAGTACGTCCAATTTCAGAAAGGGGTTAACAGACATTTGGTTCCCAAGGGTCTGGAGGAGAGTCTCCTCTCCTCCAGACCCAGGTACCACCGCACATGATCCGCTTACTTCCCGCATGGTGGGCATAGCCCCATGCGAGAAGTAAGCGGATCAATGCATTCCTATGTGTGCGGTATCACCGTGATTCCGCACAAAGAATGAGCATGCTGTGTATTTTTACACGATGCGATTCCGCCGCGGAAATATACGCAGCATTAGCACAGCATTGCGGAATCTCATTGAATTCATTGGGCTGTGTTGTGTATGCGTTTTTGCAGCGAAAAAAACTGCAAGAACGCATACAATCTGCAAAATGTGCACATAGCCTTAAGCAAGTTGAAGATGAAATTATCTCTAAAAGAGCTGACCTTAAAGATGACACATTTACTTTGTATTTTAGGGAAAAAAAATATTTTCATCTTTTATATTTTGAAAATTACAAAAAGAAAAATGGACCAATGCGAAAGTTTGGGCACTCTGCATGGTAAATACCTAGTAACACCCCCTTTTGCAAGTATCACAGCTTGTAAAAAGCTTTTTGCAGCCAGCCAAGAGTCTTTCAATTCTTGTTTGAGGGATTTTCATCCATTCATCCTTGGAAATTTTTTCCAGTTCTGTGAGATTCCTGGTCATCTTGCATGCACTATTTTGAGGTCTAGCTACAGATTTTCAATGATGTTCAGATCAGAGGACCATCAAAGCCATTGAAAAGCTATCAGTTTGCACCTTTTGAAGAAGCCTATTGTGGAGTTTGACGTGTTTAGGTTAATTATCCATTTGTAGAAGCCATCCTCTTTTCAACTTCAGCTTTTTTACAGATGGTGTTAAGTTTGCATCAAGAATTTGTTGAAATTCCATTCTTCCATCTACCCGAGAAATGTTCCCCGTGGCATTGGCTGCAGCGAAATGTTCTTTTCCTGAAATTCAGTGCCCTTTTTTCTCCACACAAACTTAGGAACATTGTGGCCGAAGAGTTCTATTTAACCTCATTGGTCAACAGGACTTGTTTCCAAAATGTATCAGGCTTGTTTAGATGTTCTTTTGCATACTTCTGACACTGAATTTTATGGTTGGGATGCAGGAGAGGTTTTCTTCTGATGACTCTACCATCAAGGCCATATTTGTGCAGGTGCTTTGCTATGTTCTTATAGCCTTCTCCTGATTTGTGGGCCTCCAACATTTTCATTTTCAGAGTGCTAGGCAGCTGCTTAGAAGAACCCATGGCTAATGTTTTTTGGCACAAGGTTAGAGGAGGCTGGGTTTTTATAAAGCTGGGAAATTTGTATCACCTGCCCTTTCCTAACGATGATAGTGAACAAGTTATAATTAAGGTCTGAAACCTTGGTCAAAGTTATCTGAGCACACAAATCTCCAAGGGTGCACAAACATTTGCATTGGCCCATTATACTAACGTCAATTCATTTTTTTTGCCTAAAATACAAAGGAAATGTGTCATCATTAACTTTAGCCCTTTTAGAAATCTTCCCACTATTCTCAGGCTGCGGGTGCTGACTACAATCTGCCTCATGGGGTTTTTGCTTTCTTCTGGATAAACATGTTAGGCTATAGGATAAAATTGATGAACTTATGTGTACCTTCAACCTTAAGAACTATTAAACTAATACGCATGTGTCAAATAATAATGTCAGCTTTGGATTTTTCATGCAGATTCTGTGCAAAGTACATAGAATTATCCACATAAAAGATCTGCCTTGAAAACAGTCCTCTTATGGCTTCCTGTTATGAGAAGCCATTCTAGTGTTTGCACGTTAATTGATTTGTCGAATCTACCGAGCACTAGATGCTCAGACTTCAGTAGTCACCAGTGCACTGTTGTCTTAAAAGCCTTAAAAGGAATCTGTCACAAAAAAAAATGCTATTAACCTACAGATATGAGGTTAATCTACTACCCTGCCCAGCATCTGACCTTAGCTGAAGCCCTATGGGGAGAAAATGAATATAATTCTCTACAGTATTCAGGTTTCAGAGTGGTGGCTGTAACTGTACCTCCTGCACTAATGCTGAGCTGCTGTGAGTCTGGGCTGGGGGGTGTTTACAGTTGTGGCGTGCCCTACCAGGGCAGCGGGGTACTCGGTACCGGGTCCGGTCTTAAAGGGGATGTCACGGTGGCTGCAACCCGGCCTGTGGCCCTGAGCGCCCAATTAAAGGGGAATGGTCTTTCAAGGGGAATTGTGGTAAAGTCTGTCGTGACGCCACCTGTGGTGTTCGGTCAATAGGGGGACCGACGCTGCTTTAAAAGGGGTCCTCTGGGGGATTTTGTTGCAGCAATGATGGTGACGCTTCCCACAGGTGAAGTGGGGTCCCCAGGGCTCCCAAGGTGTGTGGGCCATATGGTATAAGCCGACGAATAAGGAGAGGACACAAGTTGTAAAGTCTTTACCTGGTTAAGGCTGGTTTCACACTTGCGTTTTTGTAAGCTGCGTTTTAGCGCTAAAAAACGCAAAAAAACGCATGCGTTTTTTTCTATACTTAACATTAAAAACGCATGCGTTTTTTCGCATGCGTTTTGACGCGTTTTCGGCAACGCATGCGTTTTTTGACACGTGCGTTCATTTGCAGAAATGCAACCTGTAGTAATTTCTCGCGGCGTTTTTTTGCCGCAAAAAAACGCATGCGTTTTTTCGCGGCAAAAAAAAATGCATTGCTGTCTATGTAAACGCATGCGTTTTTAAGCACATGCGTTTGTTTGTGTTAAAAACGCATGCGTTTTTATAGAAAAACACAAGAAAACACAAAAAAAAACAAGAAAACCCTAACCCTAACCCTAACCATAGGAATCCAAACCCTAACCCTAACCCTAATGTTAGGATCCCTAGTAACCCTAGGGATCCTAACCCTAACCGTTACCCTAGGGAACCTAACCCTAACCCTTAGGGTTAGGGTTAGGATCCTAACTCTTAGGGTTAGGGTTAGGATCCCTAGGGTAACGGTTAGGGTTAGGGGTAGGGTTAGGGGTAGGGTTAGGGTTCGGGGTAGGGTTAGGATCCCAAGGGTTATGGTTAGGGGTAGGGGTAGGGTTAGGGTTAGGGTTTGGATCCCTATGGTTAGGGTTAGGGTTTGGATCCCTTTATCACCTTGATGGTGGGGGGTGGCTTATCAGTGACCTGGTGACCAGGACATTCTAATAAAAAGCTACCCCTAACCCTAACCCTAGGGATCCTAACCCTAACCCTAGCTAATTCTATTAATAGTGTGTTTTGTAGTTGATTTTGATGATTGGCAGCTGTCACACACTTCTCAGCATGCGTTTCAAAAATGCAAACGCGGGAAAAAACGCATGTAAACGCGGGAAAACGCCGCATTTTGCCGCGGTTTTTTTTTTGCCGCAAAAACGCATGCGTCTAAAAAACGCACCACTTGCATGCGTTTTCATGCATTTTTTCACCACATGCGTTTTTTTTTTAAACGCTGCAGATCAAAACGCAAGTGTGAAACCAGCCTTACTGTAGATGTAACAGGCCTCAGTCCAGGGTACCAGGTACAGGTGTAGTTAGGGTTTGGCCAGCTTGGAGGCAATTGAGATATTCCTCTCCCTGGTGAGGTCCGTAAGCCTTTCCAACTAGCGCTGTCCTATGAGGTCCCGGCTGCTTGAAGCTGTTTAGCACAGTGCTCTTTTCCCCCTGTCCTAAGACAGGTACCTGCACGATGGGCAGCTTGAGCCATTTTACAGGGACTCTATCATGCCCCGGGCTCTTCAGGTGCTGCTGCGTCTCAGGTGTGGTGTGGGCCAATCACATAAAGTTCTTAGTCCTCCGGTTCTGCCAAGTGTCCTACAGTTCCACTAAGGCCTCGGGCTCCCGGTACCCGGCTGCTGCGCTCTGGCTCTGAGGGTGTCCTGCCACTGTTCCCCTGCTGAGCCCTGTTCCACTCCTGTGCTCCTTTCCTCTGTGTTCCACTGCACTTCACCCCTTCAGGTTCTCTATTCTTTCCTGGAGCTGCAGCACTTCACTGGCTGCACAGCTCCAGCTGTCTGCTCCACGTCTCTCCTAGATGTCTGCTCTCTTTGGTCTCTCAGGACCAACTGTCTAACTCCTCCTCTAGGCCAGAGCACATAAAGTTGAGGGACGCTTCCCTGAATCCGGGTTCAGAACTCCCCCTTCTGGCCTGGATTCAGAATGTGGTGCATGTGTGTGCTTACCTGGTAAAGAGAACCCCATTGCCTCCAAGCATGATATCGCCCTCCCCGAAAGGAAGTCAACATCACTGTAACAACCGGTCCCCTGGGGTGTTACAGTTGCCTACAGAGTGTTGACTGAACCCATGTCGGTGCCGACTCGAACGGCGAAATTATTCTAATTTACTGAGATAATGACTTTTGGGTTTTCATTGGCTGTAAGCCATAATCATCAACATTAACAGAAATAAACACTTGAAATAAATCACTCTGTTTGTAATGACGTTATATAATATATGAGTTTCACGTATTGCATTGAAGAACTGAAATAAATTAACTTTTTGAAGATATTCTAATTTTGTGAGAATCACCTGTAAATTGGATAGTATTTACACTGTGCATAGCATCCTTGGATTATTACCACATAGTATGGTACTTAAAAGTTATGCAGATACCTTAAAGGGGTTTTCCAGTATTTAGACATTGATGACCTAACTTAGGCTGACATGCGATATTGACGGGTGGGGCCCACATTAGTCTTATGTATATGACCCAATTGATTGTTAAAGATCTAGCATGTCTGATTTCAGATGGCTGATTCTTTGTTCCCACAGAGAAAACCTGTCACCAGACATGTCTAGTTACAGCTCTCTCATGAAGAACACAAATGCCCTTAACTGAGCAAGGGGTCCAGTATATGAGAGTGTTATGTCAAGATGTCTGCTGACCAGACGAATGGCTAGCCCATTGTTCAGCCATCACTCATATAATGTGTATGGTGGGCTTTAAAATATGTCTTTAATATCAAATCTGTTGGGATCTGACACTTGTCACCCCCACAGACCAGCTGTTTGTAGTGCCGGATGGTTTTAAACAGTGTGAAAAGCTGGAATAACACAGCTCTATACACTGTGCAGTGACCATTCTCAGCTACTTCATCTTAGCTCCTATTCACAGTAATATGAGCTGAGCTGCAGTACAGAGAACAGGCAGTACACAGTATGTGGAGCTGTGCTGTTCCAGCTTGTACACTGTTTACATCTGTCTTGGCCCTGCAAACAGCTGATCGGTGGAAGTGCTGGGTCTCAGATGATCTGATAATGATGATATTCTAAAGGTAGGCCATCAAGATGTAAATAGTGGACAACACCTATAGGCCACATTCACACATTCAGTATTTGGTCAGCTAAGCTTAAACCAGGAGTGGGTGATAAATACAGAAGTGGTGACGTGTTTGTATTATACTTATTATACTGAGGTAAAAACTTCATCAAATACTCAATGTTAGCATGTAGCTTTAAAGTTTTGGTCCTTTACCAGAAACAGTTACAGGTGGAGCTCTTATGTGTTCTAGCTTTGTCTTTGAAGCTGCAGTTATGGCTGTTATGTTATTTTTTTTAGACTTTAAGTGTATTTTTAAAATAAGCATGACAGATGAATGCAGCAATTGTTTGGAAAAGATGAAGATTATGGCATGTAAAGAATTTGTATAATGACAATATAATAATAACTACACTGTAGACAGGGAAAACTGACATTAAAGGGAACCTTTAACAGTTTCCTACTCCACACTGATGAGGGGCAAATACCCCGAAACAGCTGTCTGTGGATGGATACCATGTTTTGGCATAGGTGGTTTTCCTTTATTGGATGCTGCCCTTCCCGTGGTTGTTCCTTCCCGGTGAAAGACCTGGCTATTCATTGCTTGCGTTGAGAAACATGTGATGGTGTCCCCGCGGCTTTTCTACATGCATTTGCATATTTCCCTTAAGGGATGGGGGCAGTGTTCTGGATCACTGCGTTGAGAAACACGTGATGGTGTCTCCGCAGGGTTGGATGTTTTGATCTCCCCGAGGTCATTCATCCTTATGATTAAAGGGAACCTGTCACCCCCAAAATCAAAGGTGAGCTAAGCCCACCAGCATCAGGGGCTTATCTACAACATTCTGGAATGCTGTAGATAAGCCCCTGATGTATACTAAAAGATGAGAAAAAGAGGTCATATTATACTCACCTAGAGGTGGTCCAGTCCGGGGCCTCCCATCTTCTTACGATGACGTCCTCTTCTTGTCTTCATGCTCCGGCTCCGGCGCAGGTGTACTTTGTCTGCCCTGTTGAGGGCAGAGCAAAGTACTGCAGTGTGCAGGCACCGGGAAAGGTCAGAGAGGCCCGGCGCCTGCACACTGCAGTACTCAACAGGGCAGACAAAGTACGCCTGCGCCGGAGCCGCAGAGTGAAGAACAGAAGAGGACGTCATCTGATGAAGATAGGAGGCGCCGGACTGGACCGCGACGCCCATCGGACCCAGACCGTAGCGGGACCGCCCCTGGGTGAGTATAATCTAACCTCTTTTTCTCATCTTTTAGGATACATCGGGGGCTTATCTACAACATTACAGAATGCTGTAGATAAGCCCCTGATGCCGGTGGGCTTAGCTCACCTTAGATTTTGGGGGTGAAAGATTCCCTTTAACATGCCCTCAGTAAACCTCAATGTGACACTGACCCCAACACACAGTCTCAGCATTTTTTGGGTGACCAGAAAAAGTTTTTTTTAATTGTGTGGTTCAAAAGGCGAATGAATACTATGTGGGCAGTACGGAGTGGTACATGTTAAAGATGTCACTTATTACTTCTCAGAACCATTATAATAACATTGCATTACAGACTAGAAATGATCGTCTTCTGGTAAAGTATAAAGCTCTAAAATAATATATTTAGCAGATGAAACTTTTTAAAATCTTAATATACAGCCATGAACTGGATTGAACATCTATTATCATTATTAATCAATCGCTCCCTAAATAAAAAGTCCTACCAATGGGACCCCAAGGGATCGCAAGATCTGGGCTCTGCAGTGCCCGTCTTGAATGGAGTGGAGTTGTACATGCTTGGTATCTACTGCATTCATTCTCTATAGGCCTGCCAGTGAAAGCTGAGTACAGTGCTCACCACTTCCATCAGTCCCATAGACAATGAATGGAGCAGAGATTGAGTATGCCTACCTCTGATCCATTCAAGATGTGGAAGAACAGCCCCCTTCTCAAGTTTGCAGAGCCTCAATCTTAAAATCCCTGTAGGTCCCAGTGATCAGTGTCCCAGTAATCAGAAAGTTATTCCCTGTCCTATGGACAGTGGTTATCTAGTTCGGGAACCCTTAGTATAAAGGGGCCTAAGTGTTGTGCCTATTAGTATCTAGTCATTACAGTTTTATTTGCACTTTGCCTTTTATAATAGTGCAGAAAAGTCTAGCATTCCCATCCTCAGCTTCCGTTGAATACATTGCATACAGTTTACTGAAATGCATTTAATCACCAGTGTGTCCAATATAAATGTATGGACCTGTCAGACGAGGCAACTCCCTCAACACTTACAACTATCCATAAAAGTGAATGCCGACTATGGGCTAATGCCCACACATGGCAGATGCTGTTAATTCTGAGTCTTCTTTCATTACTGTGTGTCACTAAGCAAGTCATTAACCCTGAATTTATTGTCCCATTGATTATCCAAGTAGGAAGTAATATATGAAGAAATAACAAATGAGGATCAATAATTCTATGAACTGCCATAAAGAACAAGTTCTCAGGAGATGTCATAGATCACTTTCAATCACAATCTTTTATAGATATCTGTGTTGCTTGAGCTACGAATGGGGTGCTACATCTTCACACCCTGTTGTACGGCATAAGGTGTCTGGTATTATCCAAGAAACACATTTGTCATAGAAAACACCTCTGGCCAGGTCCGACAACTTTAGAGGCTCATGTATGTGTATTATGTCCCACTGTTCTACGGCTTGGTAAGACAGCGCCCACACGGCCATCAATTCTCTCATTCCAGAGAATCTGGAAAATTATGCTAATGACATTTGGTTCAAACTCTGTCAGTGTCATCTTAGGCTATGTGCACATGTTGCAGATTGTATGCGTTTTTGCCACGTTTTTTCGCCGTGAAAACACATACACAACACAGCCCATTGAATTCAACGAAATTCAAGGGAAAAGAAAGCGGTCACTGGGGAGCGCTGTGAGGGTCACAGTTAAAATTAAAAGCAAAGGGTCCACCGCAGCTCCAGCCGTTAACCTTCTAGGATACAAAATGCAGTAACGAATAGTAATAACGGTCCTAGGAGCGCTGGAAATGAGACCAAAACAAGGATTTTAGTGTTGAACCACAACGCGTATTTTTCCACGGCGGAATTGCATCGCAGAAATATACGCAGTATGCTGATTCTTTGTGTGGAATCGCGGCGATTCCGCACACATAGGAATGCACTGATCTGCTTACTTCCCGCATGGGGATATGCCCACCATGCGGAAAGTAAGCGGATCATCTGCGGATGGTACCCAGGGTGGAGGAGAGGAGACTCTCCTCCAGGCCCTGGGAACTGTATACCTGTACAAAAAAAATAGAATTAAAATAAAAAACAGTTACCTTCCGGCGGCCCCCGCAGCCTTCCCGCTCCTCATGACACTCCCGTTCCCAATAATGCATTGCGAGAATGACCTGTGATGACGTGCAGTCTCGCGTGATGCTATGTCATCTGGGGTCATGTCGCAAAGCATCACTGGGAACGGGAGCATCGCGAGGAGCGGGAACGCTGCGGGGGACGCCGGAAGGTGAGAATATCATGATTTTTTATTTTTTAAATTATTTTTAACATTATATCTTTTTACTATTTATGCTGCATAGGCAGCATCAATAGTAAAAAGTTGGTCACACTTGTCAAACACTATGTTTGACAAGTGTGACCAACCTGTCAATCAGTTTTTCAAGCTATGCTACAGATCTCACAGATTTGAATGGGTGAGTGCGATCCAATTATCAGATGCACTTGCAGCATGTTACAATTGTTTTCTCATAACAAATAGGCATAAGAAAAAAATCACGGCTCTGCACTGCCCCATAGTTTAACATCGGGCCAAGTGCTATCTGATAAAACATCGGATGGAACTCGGACGTGTTATACGCTCGTGTGAGCGAGCCCTACTACTGAGGCCCCATACTGCACTCTGATATGGCTTCAAATTGATGTGAGTCAGGTAGATCCAACTGCGCCCTCTTCTATGACATGCTGTATCGTATCACCGAGATAAAGAATTTCATCCAGGGAAGACATGTTGCCTTATGTACATATATTCCCTATGTAAACTTGGGGAGAGGTCAGTGAGGGATCAGTGACCTGTCAGCAGTCTGCATTATGAATACCTAATCAGCGCAGCACATGAAGACCCCCACCTCCAGGCCCTTCCCGGGGCACGAGCATATCATTAACTGAAAACTGAAAATAAGGATTAAAAAACAACCATAAGACGGATTTTATCAACCAAGGTATCATTGTGATCAGTATAATGGCGCCGACCTGACACTGTGCATAGGTTACTGTGCACAATCCTGCTGACAGGTTACCTTTAAGAACATCTCACCAAGATGAGCAGTTCAGCTTACTTTTCTGTCTTTTTCTTTTAGATTCAGAATCTCAAATCTTTACAAGATACATGCTTAACAATAAAATGGATGACTGAAGCTACAATGTTATGTACTACTGAAGACAGAGAACAATGATAAATACAGGAAGGTAAGAATAATGTCACCTAACATGTTTGTAGCAAACTAATAGGAATGAGATGTTACCTGATCCTGCAGATAGTTGGGATATTTGATAAATTGTGTATTTGGGTTTTGTAAGTTTCTTTAATCCAAATACAAATAATAAATCCAATTCTTTACAGTGTGAATTACTTGAGATTGCAAGAAACTGTAATGAATCATTTACCAAGGTATTGAAATAACTTTTCCTGGTAAATAACAGTTAATGGCTGATCCGAAAGTACAGCCCTCTTATTTACAGCTCACTTACACATAGGCATATATGACGCTATAAGTTCGGGTCGGTAGGCCCTGTGGTCAGACTGGGAATTGCAGACAGTAAACACACTGTGAAATATGCCCATCTGAACCCAGACTGAGCGTTAGGGAAATAAATAGCTGTAAATGAGGACACATAGTTAATACCCTCATGTGGTCATGAAATCAGCTGCATATTATGAAATCTACAAGCAATGGGGTAAACATTTTACGGGGGAATGGGGTATTTTACCTCACCCTGTGAATGCATTTATGCCTAATTAAAATACATTATTACAGTGTGGTATTAATGTCACACTAACACACTTTTCACTAGTGTAGTATATTTCTTCATGAAAGTGTAGAAAATCTTAGGCCTCAGAGACTACAGACCTGCACATTTACATACCGGTAGACGTAAGCACAAGTCTTGACTGCAGTCACTATGTAAAAGTCACCATACACATCAGATAGCTGTCGGCAGAATGATCGTTTAACCGACAACTATCTCTCCAGACTCCCCCATACAAGGAACGCTTGTCTCATCCGCACGCTCCAGTGTCCTCTATAAGAGAGAGCCCCCACTAGATTCTTCTGGCTGCAGCTTATCTCTGCCTTGAAAAAAAGGAACAGTTGCTGAAACTGTACAGACTGGATCCTTCTGTCCCCTCACCTCATCTGTCAAAGGTGAGTGAGTCGGGAGACCTACAAACAGATCAGACTGTTGAACAATCTAGACCAGTGTTCGCCAATTCCAGTCTTCAAGAGCCACCAACAGGTCATGTTTCCATGAATTTCCTTCGTATTGACCAGGTGATGAAATTGTTGCCTGTCCAGGTGATACAATTATTACCTGGGCAATAAGAAGGAAATCCTGAAAACATGACCTGTTGGTGGCTCTCGAGGACTGAAATTGGGGAACACTGATCCAGATATCTGCAGGTTCGGACAGCATTAATGTGTTTGGGGTCTACAACATCCTCTTCATAGCATAGTAATGGCCTCCATGGTAGAGGCCTACAGCTTATCCTACCATACATTCAGTAAGATAAGTTACCCATAATACTTAAAGGGACTCTGTCACCTGAATTTGGCGGGCCCTGTTTACGGTCCGATGGGCGGTGTTTTCTATTCTTTTATTCACCCCTTCCTTTCCCGCTGGCCGCAATATTGTCTTGAATGTGATTAAGTTTCCTCCGTAGTACACGTGTGCGCAATGCAATCTTGCCTTGCGCACGTGCAGTATGCTTTGCCCAACTGCGGGCAAAGCCGAAAAGTATTAGTGCGCTTGCGCCGGCGCACTATGTCCCGGAAGTATTTCGCTGTGTTCCGCCCATCGGACCGTAAACAGGGCCTGCCAAATTCAGGTGACAGAGTCCCTTTAATTGCAAAAAAAATACAGTATTCAGGAAACATGTTTAACCTGTAGAATGTAAGCCCGCAAGGGCAGGGTCCACTTTCCTCTGTACCAGTCTGTCACTGTTAGTTTGTTTACTGTAAGTGATATCTGTATTTTGATGTAACCCCTCCTCATGTACAGCACCATAGAATCAATGGTGCTATATAAATAAATAATAATAACTTGAAACTGTTGGATGGAATAGTGTTGTCCTCCACACTAATCCACGTCTTTTTGTGCGGTATAGCAGCATATACCAACCTGACAGTGGACATAAGGACACTATTTTGTCCCCTTTAGGTACACAGTACCCAATAGAAAAACTATGTCCTTAGGTTTTCCCAGAAAACACTCAAGACCATTAATATTATGTGAACACTGTCTGATCTAGGAATTTGTTTTTTAATTTGCGGCATGTATGGCTTACAAGCTACATAGCACAGGTCTAGGTGGTATATGTTATGCCCTAAAGATATGCTTCTCTTGAAAATGTTTTCCTACTGCTGCTGAAAGGTTCTTGTATGGTGAATAGCACAAGCATAGTACCTTATCTTGTAACACTGATATAGGCAATACTTGTGTATTATGAATTTATAGTGTTCACGCAGGTTTTTCCTAAAGGTGGCCTACCCAGTTGGGTGGTCTTTGTTCACATGACATTAAACCCTGTATATAAAGCAAAAATATAAATAAGGGATTCTTGTCAACCTCTTCCGCTGCTACTTCCTCCTTGAGCAAAGCAGACACATTAGTATAGAGGATCTGCTGACAGCAAATTTGTATTACAGCTGTAGATTCCCTTTAAGCGAACTAATACTGTGCCGTAGAAACCTACAGAGAAAAATGTATTAAGCAAAACAAATACTCCTCTGCTCTTGAAAATCACAAGTCCTGATTTGCCTTTAGTAGAAGATAACGTAAGGTGATCTCAGCATAACTATTTCACAAGTAAGCTCCTTATCCATGAGCAATATACATGGATTGCTATCCGTCATAGTGGAATAGTGATAAGCAGACACTGAACTTATACGATGTTATGAAGCAAGGCTGTTTATAGACTTTGATCTAGGTTAAAGTCTGAGAGCGTCATTCGGAAATGTTTAATGGTGCCGCGTTGGCACTGGGCAATCAGGTTAACGTGTAATGTAGTTGAGTGGATATACATGCTTTGTCATATCTCCAAGCATGACTGGGGCATTACAGATCCTGAACATAATGTCCTGATGTAAGTCACACACAAACTCAGAAATGTTGCAATCTGACCTGGCAAATGCTTCAAATCATCCTTCTATTGGTTTATACTGTAATAATACTTAAATGGATTGTCTAGGACTTATATACAGTCATGGCCAAAAGTATTCACACCCCTGCAATTCTGTCAGATAAAGGTACCTTCACATTAAGCGACGCTGCAGCGATATCGACAACGATGCCGATCACTGCAGCGTCGCTGTTTCATCGTTGTGTGGTCACTGGAGAGCTGTCACACAGACAGCTCTCCAGTGACCAACGATGCCGAAGTCCCCGGGTAACCAGGGTAAACATCGGGTTACTAAGCGCAGGGCCGCGCTTAGTAACCCGATGTTTACCCTGGTTACCAGTGTAAATGTAAAAAAACAAACACTACATACTTACATTCCTGTGTCTGCTGCGTCCCCCAGTCTCAGCTTCCCTGCACTGTGTAAGCGTCGGCCCTAACAGCAGAGCGGTGACGTCACCGCTGTGCTCTGCTTTATGGCCGGCACTGACACATTCAGTGCAGGAAGCTCTGAGCAGCAGCGCGGATGCCGGGGGACGTGACAGACATCAGAGGGTATGTAGTGTTTTTTTTTTACTTTTACAATGGTAACCAGGGTAAATATCGGGTTACTAAGCGCGGCCCTGCGCTTAGTAAACCGATATTTACCCTGGTTACCATTGTAAAACATTGCTGGCATCGTTGCTTTTGCTGTCAAACACAACGATACACGCCGATCTGACGACCAAATAAAGTTCTGAACTTTCAGCAACGACCAGCGATATCACAGCAGGATCCTGATCGCTGCTGCGTGTCAAACACAACGATATCGCTATCCAGGACGCTGCAACGTCACGGATCGCTATCGTTATAGTTGCAAAGTCGTTTAGTGTGAAGGTACCTTAATACTCAGTTTCTTCCTGAAAATGATTGCAAACACAAATTCTTTGTTATTATTATCTTCATTTAATTTGTCCTAAATGAAAAAACACAAAAAGAATTGTCCTAAAGCCAAATTGGATATAATTCCACACCAAACATAAAAAAGGGTGTGGACCAAAGTATTAGCACTGTTCGAAAAATCATGTGATGCTTCTCTAATTTGTGTAATTAACAGCACCTGTAACTTACCTGTGGCACCTAACAGGTGTTGGCGATAACTAAATCACACTTGCAGCCAGTTGACATGGATTAAAGTTGACTCAACCTCTGTCCTGTGTCCTTGTGTGTACCACATTGAGCATGGAGAAAAGAAAGAAGACCAAAGAACTGTCTGAGGACTTGAGAAACCAAATTGTGAGGAAGCATGAGCAATCTCAAGGCTACAAGTCCATTTCCAAAGACCTGAATGTTCCTGTGTCTACCGTGCGCAGTGTCATCAAGAGGTTTAAAGCCCGTGGCACTGTGGCTAACCTCCCTAGATGTGGATGGAAAAGAAAAATTGACAAGAGATTTCAACGCAAGATTGTGCGGATGTTGGATAAAGAACCTCGACTAACATCCAAACAAGTTTAAGCTGCCCCGCAGTCCGAGGGTACAACAGTGTCAACCCATACTATCCTTCAGTGTCTGAATGAAAAGGGACTGTATGGTAGGAGACTGTTGTGAATTCTGCTTTTGGGCTCCCTCCGGTGGTTGTAGGTGGTAATGCAGTTGCCCCTGAGTTGCAGTCCTAGTCAGGTGTATCTGCTGATTGCAGATCTGACTGGGGTATTTAGGCGTGCAGGATTCATTAGTCCTTGCCAGTTGTCAATTGTTGTTGGGAGGTGTAGGACCTCTGCCTGGTTCCTCCTGCCTTTCTGCCAAATCAGCAAAGATAAGTGTCTGGTTCTTTTTCCCTGTGGCACACATGTTGTGTGCTTCACAATTCAGTGCTATATTTTGTGTTTTCTTGTCCAGCTTAGATTGTGTCAGTATTTTCTCAGTCTTGCTGGATTCTCTGGAGTGGCAGATATACATTCCATGTCTTTAGTTAGATTGTGGAACTTTTTGTATTATCTGCTGTGGATATTTTTGGAAGGGTTTTAATACTGACTGCCTAGTTATCTGTCCTATCCTTTCCTATTTAGCTAGAGTGGCCTCTTTTGCTAAATCCTGTTTTCTACCTGCGTGTGTCTATTCTTCTCCTACTCACAGTCATTATTCGTGGGGGGCTGCCTATCCTTTGGAAGTCTGCTCTGAGGCAAGATAGCATTCCCATTTCCATCTATAGGGGTATTTAGTCCTCTGGCTGTGTCGAGGTGTCTAGGGAGTGTTAGGCACACCCCACAGCTACTTCTAGTTGCGGTGTTAGTTCAGGATTGCGGTCAGTACAGGTTCCACCGACTCCAGAGAAAGTTTCATGCGGCTCCAAGGTCACCAGATCATAACAGTACAACTGGCCCATAATGAGTTAAATGCATCTCAGAAGAAGGGAAGAAAAGTGTTGAGCCATTTTTTTTTCTGCAGTCTGTTTTGTCTTTTTTTCCCTCTTTATTTATGGGTGGCTGAGGAGTCTTGTGCCAGCATGGATGTTCAGGAATTAGCTTCTCGTGTAGACCAGCTTGCTGCTAGGGTACAGGGTATTTCTGACTATATTGTTCAGACTCCAGCTTTAGAACCGAAGATTCCTACTCCTGATTTGTTTTTTGGTGATAGGTCCAAATTTTGGGGGTTTAAAAATAATTGTAAATTGTTTTTTGCTCTGAGACCGCCATCCTCCCGTGATTCCATTCAGCAGGTTAAAATTGTCATCTCCCTGCTGTGTGGTGATCCACAGGATTGGGCATTTTCCCTGGAATCTGGGAATCCGGCCTTGCTTAATGTAGATTCCTTTTTTCAGGCTTTAGGTTTATTATGTGATGAACCTAATTCTGTGGATCAAGCGGAGAAAACCTTGTTGGCCCTGTCTTAGGGTCAAGAGGCGGCAGAATTGTTTTGTCAGAAATTTAGAAAATGGTCTGTGTTGACTAAATGGAATGATGATGCTTTGGCGGCAATTTTCAGAAAGGGTCTTTCTGAATCCATTAAAGATGTTATGGTGGGGTTTCCCACTCCTTCCGGTCTGAGTGATTCTATGTCTCTGGCCATTCAGATTGATCGGCGCTTGCGGGAGCGTAGAACTGTGCGCGCTGTGTCGTCGTCCTCAGAGCCAATTCCTGAGCCAATGCAGTGTGATAGGATTTTGTCTAGAACGGAACGACAAGGATTCAGACGTCAGAATGGGTTGTGTTATTATTGTGGCGACGCTTCTCATGTTATTTCAGTCTGCCCTAAGCGGACAAAGAGGATCGCTACCATCAGTACTGTACAACCTAAATTTCTGTTATCGGTGTCCTTGATTTGCTCATTGTCATCATTCTCTGTCATGGCGTTTGTGAATTCAGGCGCTGCCTTGAACTTAATGGATTTTGAGTTTGCCAGGCGTTGAGGTTTTCCCTTGCAGCCTTTGCAGAACCCTATTCCTTTAAGGTTGATTGATGCTACACCTTTGGCTAAAAATAAGCCTCAGTTTTGGACACAGGTGACCATGCACATGGCGCCAGCCCATCAGGAAGATTATCGATTTCTGGTGTTGCATAATTTGCATGATGTTATCGTGCTGGGTTTCCCGTGGTTGCAGGTACATAATCCTGTATTGGATTGGAAATCTATGTCTGTGACTAGTTGGGGTTGTCAGGGGGTTCATAATGATGTTCCTTTGATGTCAATCTCCTCTTCTTCCTCTTCTGAAATTCCAGAGTTTTTGTCTGATTTTCAGGATGTATTCGATGAGCCCAAATCCAGTTCCCTTCCACCGCACAGGGACTGTGATTGTGCTATTGACTTGATTCCAGGCAGTAAGTTTCCTAAGGGTTGACTTTTCAACCTGTCTGTGCCTGAACATACCGCCATGCGGAGTTATGTTAAGGAGTCTTTGGAGAAAGGGCATATTCGGCCATCTTCTTCACCGTTAGGAGCAGGTTTTTTTTTTGTTGCTAAGAAGGATGGCTCCTTGAGACCTTGTATTGATTATCGCCTCTTGAATAAGATCACAGTCAAGTTTCAATACCCTTTACCTTTGCTTTCCGATTTGTTTGCTAGGATTAAGGGGGCTAGTTGGTTTACTAAGCTTGACCTTCAGGGGGCATATAATCTTGTTCGTATTAAGCAGGGTGATGAATGGAAAACTGCGTTTAATATGCCCGAAGGCCATTTTGAATACCTTGTGATGCCATTCGGGCTCACTAACGCTCCATCTGTTTTTCAATCCTTCATGCATGATATCTTCCGGACTTATATTGATAAATTCTTGATTGTATATTTGGACGATATTTAGATTTTTTCTGATGATTGGAAGTCTCATGTGGAACAGGTCAGGATGGTATTTCAGATCCTTCATGACAATGCTTTGTTTGTGAAGGGTTCTAAATGTCTCTTTGGGGTGCAGAAGGTTTCTTTTCTGGGCTTTATTTTTTCTCCCTCATCTATGGAGATGGATCCGGTTAAGGTTCAGGCCATTCATGATTGGATTCAACCCACATCCGTGAAGAGCCTTCAGAAATTTTTGGGTTTTGCAAATTTTTATCGCCGTTTCATTGCTAACTTCTCCAGCGTGGTTAAACCCTTGACTGATTTGACGAAAAAAGGCGCTGATGTGGCGAATTGGTCCTCTGCGGCTGTCTCTGCCTTTCATGAGCTTAAACGCCGATTTACTTCTGCTCCGGTGTTGCGCCAACCAGATGTTTCTCTTCCGTTTCAGGTTGAGATTGATGCTTCTGAGATTGGGGCAGGGGCCGTTTTGTCTCAGAGGGATTCTGTTGGTTCTTTGATGAAACCGTGTGCCTTCTTCTCCCGCAAGTTTTCGCCTGCTGAACGCAATTATGATGTCGGTAATCGGGAGTTGTTGGCTATGAAGTGGGCGTTTGAGGAGTGGCGACATTGGCTTGAGGGAGCTAAGCACCGTATTGTGGTCCTGACCGATCATAAGAATTTGATTTACCTCGAGTCTGCCAAACGGCTGAGTCCTAGACAGGCTCGATGGTCCTTGTTTTTTTCCCGTTTTGATTTTGTGGTTTCGTATCTTCCGGGTTCTAAGAATATTAAGGCTGATGCCCTTTCTAGGAGTTTTTTGCCTGATTCTCCTGAGGCCCTTGAACCGGTCAGCATTCTGAAAAAAGGGGTGGTCCTTTCTGCCATTTCCCCTGATTTACGGCGGGTTCTTCAGGAATTTCAGGCTGATAGACCTGACCGCTGTCCTGTGGGGAAATTGTTTGTTCCTGACAGATGGACTAGTAGAGTGATTTCTGAGGTTCACTGTTCTGTGTTGGCTGGTCATCCTGGTATTTTTGGTACCAGAGATTTGGTTGGTAGGTCCTTTTGGTGGCCTTCGTTGTCACGTGATGCGCGTTCTTTTGTGCAGTCCTGTGGGACTTGTGCACGGGCCAAGCCTTGTTGTTCCCGTGCTAGTGGGTTACTTTTGCCATTGCCGGTCCCTGAGAGGCCCTGGATGCATATTTCTATGGATTTTATTTCTGATCTTCTGGTTTCCCAGAGGATGTCAGTTATCTGGGTTGTTTGTGACCGGTTTTCTAAGATGGTTCATTTGGTGCCTTTGCCTAAATTGCCTTCCTCTTCAGAGTTGGTTCCGTTGTTTTTTCAGCATGTGGTTCGTTTGCATGGTATTCCGGAGAATATTGTGTCCGACAGAGGTTCCCAGTTTGTTTCTAGGTTTTGGCGGGCCTTTTGTGCTAGGCTGGGCATTGATTTGTCTTTTTCTTGTGCATTCCATCCTCAGACAAATGGCCAGACCGAGCGAACTAATCAGACTTTGGAGACTTATTTGAGATGCTTTGTGTTTGCCGATCAGGATGATTGGGTGGCCTTTTTGCCATTGGCCGAGTTTGCCCTAAATAATCGGGCTAGTTCGGCTACTTTGGTTTCACCTTTTTTTTGTAATTTTGGTTTTCATCCTCGTTTTTCTTCTGGGCAGGTTGAGCCTTCTGACTATCCTGGTGTGGATTCTGTGGTTGACAGGTTGCAGCAGATTTGGGCTCATGTGGTGGACAATTTGGTGTTGTCTCAGGAGGAGGCTCAACGTTTTGCTAACCGTCGTCGGTGTGTTGTTCCCGGCTTCGGGTTGGGGATTTGGTTTGGTTGTCGTCCCGTCATGTTCCTATGAAGGTTTCTTCTCCTAAGTTTAAGCCTCGGTTTATTGGTCCTTATAGGATTTCTTAGATTATTAATCCGTTGTCTTTTCGATTGGCGCTTCCGGCCTCTTTTGCTATCCATAATGTCTTCCATAGATCTTTATTGCGGAAATATGTGATGCCCGTTGTTCCCTCTGTTGATCCTCCGGCCCCTGTTTTGGTTGATGGGGAGTTGGAGTATATGGTTGAGAAGATTTTGGATTCTCGTTTTTCGAGGCGGAGGCTTCAGTACCTTGTCAAATGGAAGGGTTATGGCCAGGAGGAGAATTCTTGGGTTTTTGCTTCTGATGTCCATGCTGCTGATTTGGTTCATGCTTTTCATCTGGCTCATCCTGATCGGCCTGGGGGCTCTGGTGAGGTTTCGGTGACCCCTCCTCAAGGGGGGGTACTGTTGTGAATTCTGCTTTTGGGCTCTCTCCGGTGGTTGTAGGTGGTAATGAAGTTGCTCCTGAGTTGCAGTCCTGGTCAGGTGTATCTGCTGATTGCAGATCTGACTGGGGTATTTAGGCGTGCAGGATTCATTAGTCCTTGCCAGTTGTCAATTGTTGTTGGGAGGTGTAGGACCTCTGCCTGATTCCTCCTGCCTTTCTGCCAAATCAGCAAAGATAAGTGTCTGGTTCTTTTTCCCTGTGGCACACATGTTGTGTGCTTCACAATTCAGTGCTATATTTTGTGTTTTCTTGTCCAGCTTAGATTGTGTCAGTATTTTCTCAGTCTTGCTGGATTCTCTGGAGTGGCAGATATACATTCCATGTCTTTAGTTAGATTGTGGAACTTTTTGTATTATCTGCTGTGGATATTTTTGGAAGGGTTTTAATACTGACTGCCTAGTTATCTGTCCTATCCTTTCCTATTTAGCTAGAGTGGCCTCTTTTGCTAAATCCTGTTTTCTACCTGCATGTGTCTATTCTTCTCCTACTCACAGTCATTATTCATGGGGGGCTGCCTATCCTTTGGGGGTCTGCTCTGAGGCAAGATAGCATTCCCATTTCCATCTATAGGGGTATTTAGTCCTCTGGCTGTGTCGAGGTGTCTAGGGAGTGTTAGGCACACCCCACGGCTACTTCTAGTTGCGGTATTAGTTCAGGATTGCGGTCAGTACAGGTTCCACCGACTCCAGAGAAAGTTTCATGCGGCTCCAAGGTCACCAGATCATAACAGGAGACCCAGGAAGACCCCACTTCTTACCCCGAGACATAAAAAAGCCAGGCTGGAGTTTGCCAAAACTTAACTGAAAAAGCCTAAAACGTTTTGGAAGAATGTTCTCTGGTCAGAAGAGACAAAAGTAGAGCTTTTTGGGCAAAGGCATCAACATAGAGTTTACAGGAGAAAAAAAGAGGCATTCAAAGAAAAGAACACGGTCCCTACAGTCAAACATGGAGGAGGTTCCCTGATGTTTTGGGGTTGCTTTGCTACCTCTGGCACTGGACTGCTTGACTGTGTGCATGGCATTATGAAGTCTGAAGACTACCAACAAATTTTGCAGCATAATGTAGGGCCCAGTGTGAGAAAGCTGCGTCTCCTTCAGAGGTAATGGGTCTTCCAGCAGGACAATTACCCAAAACAAACTTCAAAAAGCACTAGAAAATGGTTTGAGAGAAAGCACTGGAGACTTCTAAGGTGGCCAGCAATGAGTCCAGACCTGAATCCCATAGAACACCTGTGGAGAGATCTAAAAATGGCAGAAGATGAAGGTACCCTTCAAATATCAGGGACCTGGACCAGTTTGCCAAAGAAGAATGGTCTAAAATTCCAGCAGAGCATTGTAAGAAACTCATTGATGGTTACCGGAAGCGGGTGGTCGCAGTTATTTTGGCTAAAGGTTGTGCAACTAAGTGTTAGGCTGAGGGTGCCAATACTTTTGTCTGGCCCATTTTTGGAGTTTTGTGTGAAATGATCAACGTTTTGCTTTTTGCTTCATTCTCTTTTGTGTTTTTTCATTTAAGACAAATTAAATGAAGATAATAATACCAAAGAATTTGTGTTTGCAATCATTTTCAGGAAGAAACTGAGTATTATCTGACAGAATTGCAGGGGTGTCAATACTTTTGGCCATGACTGTATTGATTACCTATTTTCAGGATAGGTCATCAATATGAGATTGATGGGGATCCGACACACAGTTAATATCAGATCCAGTAGCGGCTGCATGTAAACAATTTTAGGAAAGCACCGAGAAATGAAATTTATTTGAAAAACAATGGAATAGGAGATAAATGGGAGTTTTCGGCAGTGGGTACTTGAATGGAAGATAAAGTAAAGCAGTCACTTGAATATACTGATTTGTGGTGTCTTGACTTTTGTACATTGCCTACATGCGGCTGCTGTTGCAGCAGAAATTATATGATCGTTAGGGGTACTGGGTGATGGGTCCCCACAAACTCATATTGATGACATATCCTACAGATATTCATAACTTATCATGCAGAGATGATGTCAATATGTAAGTCCTGGACACTGGCAGTCTATATTACAAAAGAAACATAGAGGAACATAGGGGACTGGTGTCTTACTGCAGTAGAAGGCGTCAAATTGATTGACGTACCTGTCCAGAAATGAAACTGCAGTCAGTGACTGGAGTAGCATTTCTGTTAAACAGAATGCCATCACTTTTGAAGAATTTGATGGACGAGTGTGCCCATGCCCTCATCCCACCCTGGCACTTCCCTACAGGATTGAAACTAACGTGAAAACGCCAAAAGGTGCACAATTTTTACGCAACTCCCCAATGCGCAACAACAAAAAAAAGGTTTTCAAAATTTTTAAGCTAGTTTTTTTTGGAGTAAAAGCTTTGATGAAATGACCCCATTGGTTATATTTTGAATCCAGTTTGGTCAAATCGATCACAAAGCAGACCCTTGTGCATCTAACCATCCTAGTTTTTAACCTGCTAAGTAAATGAGACTGGCACTTAAATGAAAGGGTTATTGCCCCCCAAAACAAGTTATTCCCTGCCCTTGAGGTACAATCAAACCCATTTTGATCATTGATAAAGGATACTCTGTCCTTTATGAAATATCTCTGCAAAGTTTCAGAGAATTATTTGGAGCCTGGTAACTTAGCATATGCTTTCTATTTATAATTTCTCAAATTTTCGATTCGATGATGTGCGTCTGTTCCAGATTTTTAAACTCATTAATGTTATTCTCCAGTAATCCAGTGTTTGAATTTGAGGAGATCCCATATTATTATCTTACTAGAGTTTCCATAAATATATATCAACAGTTTTATTTCAACATGTTGACAATGAAAAAGCTAAAGCTATACAACAGACCTGCTATGTTTTTACCATACCTGTTATATTATTTGAACTGTGATTGTAATACGCCTTTGATCAGGAACAAAAAATGTGCTGAAAAGTGTCAGGGTGAAATTGTGAATCCAGGCAGGAGTACATGGGTGTGGGTCATCTTAAAGGGAGTCTGTCAGCAGTTTTGAGGGCCCTATTTCCATTAGACTTAGGCTACTTTCACACTAGCGTTAACTGCATTCCGTCACAATGCGTCGTTTTGCCGAAAAAACGCATCCTGCAAAAGTGTTTGCAGGATGCGTTTTTTCACCATTGATTAACATGAAGCGATGCATTGTGACGGATTGCCACACGTCGCACGACGGATGCGTCGTGCAGTGGCGGACCGTCGGGAGCAAAAAACGCTACATGTAACGTTTTTTGCTCACGACGGTCCGCTTTTTCCGACCGCGCATGCGCGGCCGGAACTCCGCCCCCACCTCCCCGCACTTCCCCGCACCTCACAATGGGGCAGCAGATGCGCTGGAAAAATGCATCCGCTGCCCCCGTTGTGTGGCGGAGACAACACTAGCGTCGGGAACGTCGGCCCGACGCACAGCGACGGGCCAAGCCCGACGCTAGTGTGAAAGTAGCCTTACAGTTCTAGCAAAGTGGATGGGATTTATAGAGATCTCATGCCCACTGTGCTTCTTTTTAATGTTGGATAAACTCACCCTGCGGTGGGTTTTTCATATCCGAAGTATTGTTAATTTCTCTTTCGGGTATGCTGAGCTTTCTGTGAGGATCTTCCCCATAGATTTACATTAGATGTGGAAAATTTGAAGTAAAAAATGTACAAGCCTTTTTAGTGTGTTTCCCTTGTGGGAACGCATAAAAACCGCATGTAATTCACACCTAAAAATATTAGGGAACGTAGCCTAAAGTGACACACGTTGAGTATTTGGTCAGTTTTTTACCTCAGTATTTGTAAGCCAAAACCATAAGTGGGTAAAAAAAACAGAAGTGGTGAAATGTCTCTATTATACTTTTCCTCTGATTGTTCCACTCCTGGCTTTAACTTACAAATACTGATGTAGAAAACTCACCAAATACTCGTATGCACATGGCCTTTAATCTTCATGACATTGCTATAGGTACCGCGATCTAGACAACGATCCCGATCGCTGTTTCGTCGTTGTGTGGTCACTGGAGAGCTGTCACACAGACAGCTCTCCAGCGACCAACTATGCAAAGTCCCCTGGTAACCAGGGTAAACATCGGGTTACTAAGCGCAGGGCCGCGCTTAGTAACCCTATGTTTACCCTGGTTACCAGCATAAACGTAAAAAAAACCAAACACTACATACTTACATTCCGGTGTCTGTCCCCCGGCGCTGTGCTTCTCTGCACTGTGTAAGCGCCAGCCGGAAAGTACAGCGGTGACGTCACCGCTGTAATCTGCTTTACGGCTGGCCGGCGCTGACAGTACAGGAAAGCACAGCGCCGGGGGACAGACACCGGAATGTAAGTATGTAGTGTTTTTTTTTTTTTACGTTTACGCTGGTAACCAGGGTAAACATCGGGTTACTAAGCGCGGCCCTGCGCTTAGTAACCCGATGTTTACCCTGGTTACCAGTGAAGACATCGCTGAATCGGCGTCACACACGCCGATTCAGCGATGTCTACGGGTGATCCAGCGACGAAATAAAGTTCTGGCCTTTCTGCTCCGACCAACGATGGCACAGCAGGATCCTGATCGCTGCTGCCTGTCAAACTCAACGATATCGCTAGCCAGGACGCTGCAACGTCACGGATCGCTAGCGATATCGTTCAGTGTGAAGGTACCTGAAGACAGAAGGTATAGAGGATCTTACACATACTTGTTTCCAGGAGCCATCGGGTCTGTGCGCGGTAATACATGCTGACCTTGGGCGCATGTCAGTGACATAATGAGCTCTCGTCGCTTGCAACTACTGGCTTCAGCAGAGGACGCCACAGGGCGGGGGCGTGGATGGGAGGTTTTTTTATTTAATCAGTGAGTACACTATGGGCTGTGCATTATACTACATGGATGGCTATGTGCTGTGCATTATACTACATGGATGACTATGGGCTGTGCATTATACTACATGGGTGATTATGGGCTGTGTATTATACTACATGGATGACTATGGGCTGTGCATTATACTATAGGAAGGACTATGGGCTGAGCATTATACTACATGGATGACTATGGGCTGTGCATTATGCTACATGGGTGACTATGGGATGAGTGTTATACTATAGGAAGGACTATGGGCTGAGCATTATACTACTGTACATGGATGACTATGGGCTTTTCATTATACTACATGGATGACTATGGGGTGGACATTATATATGGAGGTGGATTATATTACATGAAGGATTATGGGCCATGCATTATACAGTATTATATGAAGGATATGGGCTGTGTATTATACTAATTTGGAGGACTATAGGCTGTGCATTATATACAGAAGACTTTGCTCTGTGCATTATACTATATAAAGGAGAATGGGCTGTGCATAAAACTTTATGGAAAAATATGGAGGACTATGAGGGGTGCATTATATTATATGGAGGACTATGTGCTGAGCACTATACTACATGGATGACTATGGGCTGTGCATTATACTATAAGGAGGACTATGGAATGCATTATACTACAGGTATGGTATTGTAGAATTTACAATAGATATCACTAATGTAATATAAGACATAAGTGAAATCTTTCGCATTGTACTATAACTATATTTCTCTGCTGTATCTGTGCATCATGAATCCTGCTATGTGTTAAAGGGGTCCAAAGACTCTTTCTCTTGGGGCCCAAGAAAAACTGGAGCCGGTCCTGCATATTTGTACTGTTTTACCTGCGACCTGAATGATGTGTGCTGGTCCCAAAAATGCTCTTTAAGTGCTGAAATACTGTCTGGGTTAAGGGGCTCACAACCGTTCCAACCATATGCCCATTAAAGCCATTAATCAAGAGAGTTGGGGAGTGGTTGTGGAAACCTTATTGAGAGAGCCACAGTACTAAGGGACTGCCTTAAGAGCACTTGAGCTATTAAAACAAGCCAAATAAGACTTCCATTTTGCACTTACTGTATTTTCCAGTTAAAACAGTACAAACAGGAATGGTTAATCACCCTTGCACCACTCATATCCAGACCTTTCTCATCTAACAGGTTTGCAAAAGTTGTATGAGAAAGATGCAGCATGCTGTGGCAAATAGAAAGCACTCTATGCCCTTGGTTCTTCTGCAGTAATAAGTGCAATGCTATTATGTAATTATCAGGGAACAAGGAGGATCTGCCAGAGTGAGAGTTGGCAAGGGGCAAGGAAGTGCATACAGTCCTGATTTGCTGCCACTAAATAAGCCAAAAAATTCATTCGGAAAGAGATGATTCCCTTTTCCAACACTTGAAAACTAAATAGCCAGATTATTAACTTCAGTTCGACCTGATGATCAGACAGATTTAACCTTCTGGTTTTTATATTCTCCCAGATTCTGTCCATTAAATGTTGGAGGAAAGCCTGAAACCGGGAATCACCTCTGAACACACAGCTTTGTGCAGCATGTTCTTTCATGGGATTACTCTGCCTGTGTTAAACCAAAACACACCAACGCTGAAGATGAAACTCCTATCAACATATTGTACCTACACATAAGCTGTATAAAGATTTGGTTTTACTTTTAGAATATGCTATATCATTGTCCTGGTATCTTTTCCCATTATAATTGTTTTAAAGAAAGTCCATCAGAGTCCCGCAATGGGTGACTTTACTACTCCAACTGTTTGGTATGACTAGGCCATATGTAGCAACTAATAATATTTGTGTGTTTGCTAAATGGAGGACAATGGACCAGCCTCTTTAATAACTACCACACCATGCCTTTGAGGAGAGCGTGTATTGTATAAAGTCAGGTATTTTTGCTGTTTGCATAGACCCGATTCATTAAACAGATTACATCAGAATTCTGGCTTAAATTGATTTGAAGCGTTGCAAAATTTTTGCATAACACGGAGATGTGCAAAGATGTTGCGGCTTTTGATGTTTCCATGCCAGTTTTATCGAGCTCCGACAAAATGGGCACAGTTCAGGCAGGACGCGGCATGACGCCACAGATAATCTCATAAATGATGTGCTGTGGTGTTCCTTACTCCAGTAATGTTTACTCCAGTCACTGACTAGAGTAAAGCTGGTCTCACATTTGTGTTGAGCAGAGATGCGGAGGGCTGCGTACTTCCTCCTTTAAGCCCCGCCCACTGCCACACCTCTTCCATTCAGCTCCGCCTACCTCAGCATGCGTCCTACATACTTATCTTTAACATTGGGTACGCAGGCCATGATGCTGCGCCGAACTGCATCGAACGCAACATGTTGGATTTTGTTGCAGTCGATGTAGCGTCAAAACGACTCATGCGGACACAACCGCATAGATCCGCATGGCCTGCTTACCCAATGTTAAAGATAGGTACGCAGGATGCATGCAGAGGTAGGCGGAGCAAAATGGAAGAGGTTCGGCAGTGGGCGGGGCTTAATGGAGGAAGTACGCAGCCCTCTGCATCTCTGCCCAACGCAAATGTGAAACCAGCCTAAGAATCAGGAGTGTCTGATTTCAACACGCCCTCTTATCAGGATTGATATGAACATCTTTATTCTTGTTGAATTGGTGCCAAAGAGTTTTAGCAAGTTGGTATCTCAATCGCTATATACACCCTAATAAAATAAAAACAGCTTATTTTCCGCTCCAAAGCCGCTGCCATTCCAGCGATGTCTGCATCTGGTCTCCTGGGGCTGGCTTGATGTTGTTATGCCAGATGATCCCAGTAGCCAAGCAGCAACATTTGCTTCTGTTTTTGATTTATAAGGGGGAACCTAGTGATTGAGAATGGGTTGTTTTGAGTTGTGGACATCCCCTTTAAGATTTGCAGTCGCCATATTACATTACAAATTGATAATTTTATGAAAGATTATCATAGATAAAAAGATATTGCATCTTTGAATATTCAGTACCAATTTACCGCTGGAGTTGTATCACTGATGTTCACTGCCTCTAGTTATATGCCCACAAGCCACCATTATCCTCTGTTCTCGATGCTGCTGCGGTCAGTCTTCTACAGGTTGTGACCTGCTGGATTTCTCCATTGTTGCCAGAAGGAGACTGTCATAGACTTACATTGAGAGCTTGTTAGCATTAGCTGTGACTCCTGGTCAGTCAGAAGCTGTGGTCACAAGAATGCAGATCGGAAAGGGAGCGGTGCTGGAAACAGTTGAAGATGGCGGCTGGTAGGTATAAGGCTAGGGTCAGGGAACATGGATTAGTGATACTCCTCCAGCGTTGATATAAAAAAATCCTCTGGAGTGGTGCTTTAAACTTGCAAGCTATGCAGTGTAAAAGCACCCTAGTGTCTTGTTCAGGCATCCATTTTTCACATGTACCTGAGAAAAAGACGGATTTTCATCAGAGTTTTGGATGAGATTTTCATCAGTGTTTCATCAGTATTTTTGACATCTGTGTACTGTCTGTCTTTTATGGACCCTCTCACTTGTATGGGTAATTTTGATCCTTAACAAAATTGGACTTAAAGTGAACCTGCCACCAGTTTGTCCGATAAGAGATACGGCCATCACATTTCAGGGCTTATCTACAGCTTCTATATTCTGTATATAAGCCCCTAACCAGACCTGTAAGAGAAGAAAAATATATTTTACTATACTCACCTGCGCGGCGGTCCGATGGGCATCACTGGTCTTGGTCCTGCGCCTCCCATCTTCTTATGATCCCCGTCCTCCTGCTTGCTTCAACACACTCTTCATGGCACAGTGCTCCTGTGTGGGCGTGCTTCTCTGCCCTGTCGAGGGCAGAGCAAAGTACTGTGGTGCGCATGCGCAGCGGCTCTTTGACCTTTCCCGGCACCTGCGCACTGCAGTACTTTGCTCTGCCCTCAACAGGGCAGAAAAGTGCATGTACAAAGGAGCGCGGTGCCGAGGAGATGTGTTATCCACACGAAGCAAGCAGGAGTGTGGCATCGCAAGAAGAAGGGAGGCTCCGGACCAAGAAGAGCGGCACCCATCGGACTGGATCGCCCCGCAGGTGAGTACAATAAAAGTTATTTTTCAGTGTTCTTCTACGTCGAGTTGGGGGCAGACATAAAGCATTATAGAAAGAAGTATATCAGCTCTGAAAGGTGATGTCCGTATCTCATATCGGCCAAACCTGGTGACAAGTTTCCTTTAATAAACACAAACCTATAAACAGCCCTAAACATTATATATGGGTGTGTGTACTATCTACTGTATAAAAAGTGGATAGATAACATGTGGGAATACCGACACCTGAATGAGGCCTCAGTCTCTTTCCTAAGATTGAAATTGACCAAACAAAAGATGTCAGCCTAGCACACCACCAGAAACTAATTTGGAAATCAAAGCTACAAAGCACTGCAGTGTGGTTTGATAAAATCTAAATTTCAAAACACAGGCAACACATCTAAACACCAGAGTAAGTAACCTGTGTACACAGGTTGTTTTCCTTGCTGGACACATAATCTGTACATGACTTCCAGATCAGTGCTATATTTCTGTACCTATGGCAGCCTTTAGTCCTCTTACGTTACATGCTGTCCTGCCTGATATATCCATCCCATTTCTGTATATTGTCCCCCTTATATGTTTTCAGGATAGGTATATACCCACCAAGTGCTTGTTTTATGTTATCTAAGAGGGTGGATAGCACAGACCTGAGTGGATTACCTGGAGCCTTATCATTATCAATAAATATTTGGGGAGTAAAGCCCCCGTCACACTAAGGCTGTGTGCACACGTAGCAGATTTTTTGCGTTTTTTTCACGGTTTTTCGCTATAAAAACGCTATAAAACCGCAAAAAAAACACTAACATTAAGCATCCTATGTAACAGAATGCAATCCGCATTTTTTGTGCACATGCTGCATTTTTTTCCTGAGCGGAATCGCAATCCAGAAAAAAACGCAGCATGTTCATTAAAATTGCGGAATCGCGGCGATTCTGCACACATAGGAGTGCATTGATCTGTATACTTTCCGCACGGGGCTGTGCACACCATGCGGGAAGTAAGCAGATCAAGTGCGGTTGGTACCCAGGGTGGAGGAGAGGAGACTCTCCTCCACGGACTGGGCACCATATAAGTGGTAAAAAAAAAAGAATTAAAATAAAAAATAGCGATATACTCACCCTCTGGCGGCCCGACCTTCTCAGCGCCTTCCGAGATGTGTGTGAAGGACCTGCGATGACGTCGCGGTCACATGACCCGCGGTCACGTGACCGCTACGTCAATGGAAGGTCCTGAACACACAGCATTAGGCCGGTTTCACACGTCAGTGGCTCCGGTACGTGAGGTGACAGTTTCCTCCCGTACCGGAGACACTGACACACGTAGACCCATAAAAATCAATGCATCTGTTCAGATGTCATTGATTTTGTGCGGACCGTGTGCGGACCGTGTCTCCGTGTGCCAAACACGGAGACATGTCAGTGTTCGTGGGAGCGCACGGATTACACGGACCCAATAGAGTCAATGGGTCCGTGTAAAACACGCACCTCACACGGACATTCTCCGTCTGGGGTCCGTGTGGCGTGCCGGAGACAGCGCTACAGTAAGCGCTGTCCCCCCCACATGGTGCTGAAGCCGCCATTCATATGTTCCCTGTAGCACCGTTTGCTACAGAGAAAATATGAATGATAGTGTTTAAACTAAAGATCCATGTGTCCGCCGCCCCCCCACCCCCTGTGCGCCCCCCCACCCCCTGTGCGCCCCCCCCGCTGGTCAGAAAATACTTATCCGGGTCCCCCGTCGGCAGTCGCTCCTTCCTGGTCTGGCCGCGCCTCCTACTGTATGCGGCCGATTACACTCATGAATATGTGGCTCCACCTCCAATAGGGGCGGAGCCGCCTATTCATGAGTGTAAATGAGCGGCCCCACGTGACCGCATACAGTAGAGAAGCCGCGGCCAGACCAGGAAGGAGCGACTGCCGACGGGGGATCCGGGTGAGTATTTTCTGACCAGCGGGGGGGGCGCACAGGGGGTGGGGGGGCGGCGGACACATGGATCTTTATTTTAAACACTATTCTTCATATTTTCCCTGCAGCAAACGTTGCTGCAGGGATGATATGAATCGCAGCTTCAGCACCATGCAGAGTGGGTACCACACGCTCCGTGTGGTACCCACTCGCCATACGGGCGGCACACGTGTGCCGCAGGTATGGCCTCCGTGAGTTCCCAGGCACACGGACACGGATAACTCCGGTACCGATTTATTCCGGTACCGGAATTATCTGGACGTGTGGGACAGCCCTTAGGAACGGGAGCCGCTGAGGTGAGTTTAACCTTTTTTTTTTTTTTTTTTTTTTTTTTATTATTTTTAACATTCTATCTTTTACTATAGATGCAGCATAGGCTGCATGTATAGTAAAAAGTTGGTCACACTTGTCAAACACTATGTTTGACAAGTGTGACCAACCTGTCAAACAGTTTTCCAAGCGATGCTACAGATCGCTTGGAAAACGCTAGCATTCTGCAAGCTAATTATGCTTGCAAAACGCTAGTTTTCTGCGGGTATATGCATGCAAATTCTGCATGCGATATACCCGCGGCAGGAGGCGCAGAATTGCCGCGGAAATTTCCGCGGCAATTCTGCTACGTGTGAACTCAGCCTAAAGGTACCTTCACACTAAACGATATCGCTAGCAATCCGTGACGTTGCAGCATCCTGGCTAGCGATATCGTTTAGTTTGACACGCAGCATCGATCAGGATCCTGCTGTGATATCGCTGGTCATTGAACAAAGTTCAGAACTTTATTTGGTCGTAAGACCGGCGTGTATCGTCGTGTTTGACACCAAAAGCAACGATACCAGCGATGTTTTACACTGGTAACCAGGGTAAACATCGGGTTACTAAGCGCAGGGCCGCGCTTAGTAACCCGATGTTTACCCTGGTTATCAGTGTAAAATGTAAAAAAAACAAACAGTACATACTCACCTTCGCGTCCCCCTCCCACACTGACTGAGTGTCGTAAAGTGAAAGTGAAAGTAAAGCACAGCGGTGACGTCACCGCTCTGCTGTTAGGGCCGGCGCTCAGTCAGTGCAGGAAGCGGACGCCGGGGGACGCGAATGTAAGTATGTACTGTTTGTTTTTTTTACATTTTACGCTGGTAACCAGGGTAAACATCGGGTTACTAAGCGCGGCCCTGCGCTTAGTAACCCGATGTTTACCCTGGTTACCCGGGGACCTCGGCATCGTTGGTCGCTGGAGAGCGGTCTGTGTGACAGCTCTCCAGCGATCAAACAGCGACGCTGCAGCGATCGGCATCGTTGTCGCTATCGCTGCAGCGTCGCTTAATGTGACGGTACCTTAAGCGAGGTCGCTAGCGAGATCGCTGCTGAGTCACAAGTTTTGTGACGCAACAGCGACCTCAGTAGCGATCTCGCTATGTTCGACACGTAGCAGCGACCAGGCCCCTGCTGTGAGATCGCTGGTCGTGTCGGAATGGCCTGCCCAGGAATCCCAGCCCCGCACTGTGCATAATGCATAACACAGTGCGGGGCTGGGATTCCAAAGGTGGGTGGCCGCACTGCCGCGCAGGCGCAGTGTGCAAGCCTGGCTTGGACGGCAGACGGCCAGAGCTTACTGTGCCTGCGCAGAACAGTACTACACAGCGCAGGCGCCGGTTTGAAAACGTAAACAGCGCTGAGGGGGCGGCGCAGAAAGACCAAGAAGATGTGAGTGACGGCAGAGGAGCGTTTCAAGCTGGGGAGTGAGGAGCCGCCTCCCTGGCTAGAGACAGCAATGGTGGCTAAGTATCAAATTGCTTTTTTGGGGATATACTTGAACCTAAAACTAAAAGAGCCACCTTGTTAGAATGCAGCATTACTGCTGCACAAGGTGGCTCTTTTAGGCCATGTTCACACGCTGCGGGTTCCTCTGCGGGTTAATCCCGCAGCGGAATTGAAAATCTGCAGGGCAAAACCGCTGTGGTTATCCCTGCAGATTTATCGCGGTTTGTTCCGCGGTTTCCGCTGCGGGATTACTGCTGTACTATTGATGCTGCATATGCAGCAATATGCAGCATCAATAGTAATGTAAAAAATAATAAAAATTGGCTATACTCACCCTCTGACGTCGCGATCTCCCCGGCGCTGCAAGCGGCTGTGCCGACAAGGACCTTTGTGACGTCACGGTCATGTGACCGCGGCGTCATCACGGTCATGTGACCGCGACGTCACCACAGGTCCTGTTCGGCACAGCAACTGAGACCGGACGCCGCGGGCAGCGCAGAGAGGTGAGTATAGCTTCATTTTTTATTTTAATTCTTTTTTTTACACTATTTTATGGTTCCCAGGGCCTGGAGGAGAGTCTCCTCTCCTCCACCCCGGGTACCACCCGCACATTATCCGCTTACTTCCCGCAACGTGGGCACAGCCCCATGCGGGAAGTTAGCGGTTCAATGCATTTCTATGGGTGCAGAATCGCAGCGATTCTGCACAAAGAAGTGACATGCTGCGGGTTGTAAACCGCTGCGTTTCTGCGCGGTTTTTCCCGCAGCATGTGCACTGCGGTTTGCGGTTTCCATAGGGTTTACATGTTAATGTAAACGCTATGGAAACTGCTGCGGACCCGCAGCATCAAAATCGCGGCGGTTCCGCGGTAAAAACCGCAGCGTGTGAACATGGCCTTAGTTTATAACGGCTGGAGGGGGTGACAGTGGCCCTTTAATAAGTAAATGTTAAAATCTAGGGGCAAGACATATATATCCCGGAGAATCTTCCTCTAGAGATAATTTTAAAAGAAAGAGGGCTCTGCAGTGAAATAAGGAGAGTGGACTGTCAGTCATTGCATGTCTCACACTGGCACCGACTAGTAATGAGCGAGTGTGCTCGTTACTTGAGTTTTCCAAGCATGCTCGAGTCTCAACCGAGTATTGCTCGGATATGATGTTCGGATCCCTGCCCCGCATTTTTCGTGGCCGTAATTCAGCCAGTAAACATGGCTACAGCTTAGGCTACTTTCACACTAGCGTCGGACGACGCACGACGAATTGCGTCGTTGCGACGTACCGACGCTAGTGCAGCGCCCCAGAGTCCTGGTCGTTGCAGTACTGTGGCTCCGCCACTATGGGGAGCTATGGTACGTTTGATGGCACTGAAGGAGTTCATCTGATCAGGTATCACAGACACAAATACATTTCACAGTCGGGCCTCCGGGGGGAGCTAAGGGTTCTATTCACTAGGCCACTCCCCACCATAGTGGGTAAACTGGGGGTCAGGCAGGAAGTTAGATCAGAAAGCTGACTGGGTTGGAACCAGGCAACACCTTGTGGCAGAGGGTGTTGTGGGGGAAGATACAGTAAGGTCTCTGTCAGGGGTGGGATCCTGACAGAGGCTTGGCAACTTGAGCGAACGTAACGGGACCGTGCCTGCTCAGGATAGCGGCGGTGCCCAAGGAAGGACGAGAAGCGAGATAGATTGTGCTGAGTGAGAAACGAGATCAAGGCAATAGGAGAATACCAGTAGGGGTCGTGCCGTAAGACCGAGGCAACACCCTACTGAGGCGCACTACCGGTGGCCGGAACGCCGAGGGAGTATTACAACATCCAGCTTCAAGCGATACTCTAAACAGCGGCAGGACAGTCAGTCTAAGGCGGGCTGTCTCACTTAAATCACCTATGCAGTCTTGGGGGGCAACTTGTGGAGAGGGGCGACTCTAGGGTCCCGGAAGAGCTCCGAGCCTACCCGTCAAACGGGTGCCGTCCCAACCGTAACATCAGGGAGGGACGGAGGATTAGCAGAACATCATCTAATCGAGTTGTGAGGAAACTTAAGAAACAGACACAACAGTTGTGGGGACTTTCCGTAAGCACAGCAGGGAAGGACCGCAACACATAGCGCTAGAAGGAAGGCACAGATTTCCACCTGCTAAGAGAACTCTGGAGGTGCCATTGGACCGGCCGGACTTGCGCAGCCTGGTTATCCAGATTCTGGACTGAGGACCCAGAGATCTTCAGTAAAGAGGTAAAGAGACTGCAACCTGGTGTCCTCGTTATTTACTGCACCGCACCACTACAGCCTCACCACCACCACCATCCGTCATACCTATCACCGTACGCTCCTCGGCAGGGTCACGGACCGGGCCTAGCCACCGTGACAACCCCAGAGCAGAGACTCAGAGGCCCGGTACCGGGTACCCCTCGGCCCTGCGGCAGTGGGGGCGTTGCAATTTTGGCGTCACGAACAGGATCTACTTAAGCCTGAAAAATCAGGTCATGTGTGCCTTGGAACTGTGATTTACTGTGCTTGGACTGTACTTTATTGCAAAGACTGTGGATTGCCACTTGCCGCCAAAAGTTCCCGCCAAAACCGCCGCCATTACAGCGCTAAGGAGAGTGCAGGAGAAGAAGAAGGGCGTGGAAGTGGGCGTGAACAAGCTGAAGAGCGTGATAGACAATGGCCGCCCAGTCTAAACATTCCAGCCCCTTGAGGACGTGTCCGTCAGCAGCCGAGATCCGCCTCCTGATCCTCAATGGTGGGCAGAGACAGAGAAAACGAAACCGCCCACGAAGGAGAGAGCGGGAAAAGGACCAGGAAGAAGTCAGCGACATGGAGGACGCCATGGCGAGCCGCCCGGAGCCGGAGCGTGGGGTCGGAGCCGAGGGCTCCCCCAGCTACCCGGAGAGGCACCGCAGCCAGACCTCCATAGTTGACGCTGACCTCCTGCAGACCGGAGCGGACGAGCTGATCCACCAACTCCTGCAGACGCAGCTGAGCACTGAGGCCGGGTGGAAGAAGACCATCATCGGGAGCCTCACCAGACATCTGTCGGCAGTCTCGTCTGGTCCGGAGCAAGAAAGAAGTTCCAGCGCTCCGAAGCCAGAAAGCAAGGCCCTGCCGGAAAGCGAGATGCTGCGAGCAGAGATGACAACGTCGCAGCACGAGGCCCTGCAGCCAGCATTCCAGACCCCAGCGGAGGCAGAGCAGACCGGCACCGGAGGGACCGCATCTGAAGCAGGTATGAAGGACGACCCTGCCCTGACAACCGACATCACTCCAGTGACTGCTAGTGCCCCAGCTGCTGACTCCGTTCCAGTGACTGATCTTGCAGCAGCCGCTACCTCTGCTGCAGCAAATGTCCATACTCAAGCTGCGCAAATCTCCATCGCTGCGCACGATTTAACAGTACATGCAAGACGGATTAACGGCGTTTGTCCAGCACTGGGTGTAACCCTGGACCTCACTTTTCCCAGGCCAGGAAGGGTTAAGTGCCAGGTGCAGCCCTGGAAGCTGTCCCACTAAACCTCGGAAACCTGAAACTGTACATAGTTAACTGTTTGTTTCCCTGCTTTTTGCTGCTTTAAACCAGACTAGGGTTAACTCTTAAAGGGATCCCTTTGTTTACCCGGGATCCCTTCCTCTGCTTTTGCTTTTGTTTCCTGTTTCCTCATTGTTGAAAAGAACTGCTGAATCATGAACAGTGCATGATACAAACTGCTTGTGAATAGTTTGCACCTTCTTAAAGGGGCTCCCTACTGGTTTTACTTCAAAAAGGACTCTTTGTGAAGATACCACACTGGAACTTTTGCTGAGTACGGACTGGTAGCTTGAGAAGACATGCTACCTCATAGAGACTTGGTCCCCTCTTAAAGGGGACGTTCATGTGTTGCACTTAGAGAATAGTATTGCTTTAAGACAGATAGAAAGCAATAATGTCATAGCAAGAGAAAGTGATAATGATACCTACTTGAAAGAGAGTAATAATGTTGGTATGAAAAAGTTAAATGTATTCAACTAGTTTGTTGTAAGGAAAGTGTTTATTAATGTGTTACAGAACGAGGACAGAAAGTGAACCTGTAGGGGTTAGTCAGTGAGTCCTCCTAAGAGCCATATAGAGATGGCTCAGTGCTCTTAAACTGAAAGTAATGTTATGTTCTATACTGTGTATAGTAGTTGAAAAGACAGAAGGCTCGGGCTGAAAGGAGCGGTCCTGTAAGAAAGGAGAGGCAGTAGGTCTGGCGCCGTTAGGACAGGCGGTCCTGCAGATTTAAAGAAGGAGAATGTAAAAGTTAAATTGCCTTATAATGTGATTATAAGAAGGTCTTTAGCGGATTCAGAGTGTACGTCCTTAAAGGCAATGTTAAATTATTGTTCAACAAGTTTGTACTAGTAGAATACCCGGTTGGGTAAGAAAAGTTATTTATAGCATGTTGCTATGATATTTAACCATGTTGGTAACGTTCAAGTGTCCTCACCTCCCATAAAGGGAAGCTCTGTTTAAATATACTTATTGTTATTGCACTCAACAAAACTGTATGTCTTTTTGCTAACTTGTATTGTTGTTTTCTTCTCAGTCCCGGAGTACTGTGTTTAACCAGGGGGGAGTGCAGCGCCCCAGAGTCCTGGTCGTTGCAGTACTGTGGCTCCGCCACTATGGGGAGCTATGGTACGTTTGATGGCACTGAAGGAGTTCATCTGATCAGGTATCACAGACACCAATACATTTCACAGTCGGGCCTCCGGGGGGAGCTAAGGGTTCTATTCACTAGGCCACTCCCCACCATAGTGGGTAAACTGGGGGTCAGGCAGGAAGTTAGATCAGAAAGCTGACTGGGTTGGAACCAGGCAACACCTTGTGGCAGAGGGTGTTGTGGGGGAAGATACAGTAGGGTCTCTGTCAGGGGTGGGATCCTGACAGAGGCTTGGCAACTTGAGCGAACGTAACGGGACCGTGCCTGCTCAGGATAGCGGCGGTGCCCAAGGAAGGACGAGAAGCGAGATAGATTGTGCTGAGTTAGAAACGAGATCAAGGCAATAGGAGAATACCAGTAGGGGTCGTGCCGTAAGACCGAGGCAACACCCTACTGAGGCGCACTACCGGTGGCCGGAACGCCGAGGGAGTATTACAACATCCAGCTTCAAGCGATACTCTAAACAGCGGCAGGACAGTCAGTCTAAGGCGGGCTGTCTCACTTAAATCACCTATGCAGTCTTGGGGGGCAACTTGTGGAGAGGGGCGACTCTAGGGTCCCGGAAGAGCTCCGAGCCTACCCGTCAAACGGGTGCCGTCCCAACCGTAACATCAGGGAGGGACGGAGGATTAGCAGAACATCATCTAATCGAGTTGTGAGGGAACTTAAGAAACAGACACAACAGTTGTGGGGACTTTCCGTAAGCACAGCAGGGAAGGACCGCAACACATAGCGCTAGAAGGAAGGCACAGATTTCCACCTGCTAAGAGAACTCTGGAGGTGCCATTGGACCGGCCGGACTTGCGCAGCCTGGTTATCCAGATTCTGGACTGAGGACCCAGAGATCTTCAGTAAAGAGGTAAAGAGACTGCAACCTGGTGTCCTCGTTATTTACTGCACCGCACCACTACAGCCTCACCACCACCACCATCCGTCATACCTATCACCGTACGCCCCTCGGCAGGGTCACGGACCGGGCCTAGCCACCGTGACAACCCCAGAGCAGAGACTCAGAGGCCCGGTACCGGGTACCCCTCGGCCCTGCGGCAGTGGGGGCGTTGCAATTTTGGCGTCACGAACAGGATCTACTTAAGCCTGAAAAATCAGGTCATGTGTGCCTTGGAACTGTGATTTACTGTGCTTGGACTGTACTTTATTGCAAAGACTGTGGATTGCCACTTGCCGCCAAAAGTTCCCGCCAAAACCGCCGCCATTACAGCGCTAAGGAGAGTGCAGGAGAAGAAGAAGGGCGTGGAAGTGGGCGTGAACAAGCTGAAGAGCGTGATAGACAATGGCCGCCCAGTCTAAACATTCCAGCCCCTTGAGGACGTGTCCGTCAGCAGCCGAGATCCGCCTCCTGATCCTCAATGGTGGGCAGAGACAGAGAAAACGAAACCGCCCACGAAGGAGAGAGCGGGAAAAGGACCAGGAAGAAGTCAGCGACATGGAGGACGCCATGGCGAGCCGCCCGGAGCCGGAGCGTGGGGTCGGAGCCGAGGGCTCCCCCAGCTACCCGGAGAGGCACCGCGGCCAGACCTCCATAGTTGACGCTGACCTCCTGCAGACCGGAGCGGACGAGCTGATCCACCAACTCCTGCAGACGCAGCTGAGCACTGAGGCCGGGTGGAAGAAGACCATCATCGGGAGCCTCACCAGACATCTGTCGGCAGTCTCGTCTGGTCCGGAGCAAGAAAGAAGTTCCAGCGCTCCGAAGCCAGAAAGCAAGGCCCTGCCGGAAAGCGAGATGCTGCGAGCAGAGATGACAACGTTGCAGCACGAGGCCCTGCAGCCAGCATTCCAGACCCCAGCGGAGGCAGAGCAGACCGGCACCGGAGGGACCGCATCTGAAGCAGGTATGAAGGACGACCCTGCCCTGACAACCGACATCACTCCAGTGACTGCTAGTGCCCCAGCTGCTGACTCCGTTCCAGTGACTGATCTTGCAGCAGCCGCTACCTCTGCTGCAGCAAATGTCCATACTCAAGCTGCGCAAATCTCCATCGCTGCGCACGATTTAACAGTACATGCAAGACGGATTAACGGCGTTTGTCCAGCACTGGGTGTAACCCTGGACCTCACTTTTCCCAGGCCAGGAAGGGTTAAGTGCCAGGTGCAGCCCTGGAAGCTGTCCCACTAAACCTCGGAAACCTGAAACTGTACATAGTTAACTGTTTGTTTCCCTGCTTTTTGCTGCTTTAAACCAGACTAGGGTTAACTCTTAAAGGGATCCCTTTGTTTACCCGGGATCCCTTCCTCTGCTTTTGCTTTTGTTTCCTGTTTCCTCATTGTTGAAAAGACCTGCTGAATCATGAACAGTGCATGATACAAACTGCTTGTGAATAGTTTGCACCTTCTTAAAGGGGCTCCCTACTGGTTTTACTTCAAAAAGGACTCTTTGTGAAGATACCACACTGGAACTTTTGCTGAGTACGGACTGGTAGCTTGAGAAGACATGCTACCTCATAGAGACTTGGTCCCCTCTTAAAGGGGACGTTCATGTGTTGCACTTAGAGAATAGTATTGCTTTAAGACAGATAGAAAGCAATAATGTCATAGCAAGAGAAAGTGATAATGATACCTACTTGAAAGAGAGTAATAATGTTGGTATGAAAAAGTTAAATGTATTCAACTAGTTTGTTGTAAGGAAAGTGTTTATTAATGTGTTACAGAACGAGGACAGAAAGTGAACCTGTAGGGGTTAGTCAGTGAGTCCTCCTAAGAGCCATATAGAGATGGCTCAGTGCTCTTAAACTGAAAGTAATGTTATGTTCTATACTGTGTATAGTAGTTGAAAAGACAGAAGGCTCGGGCTGAAAGGAGCGGTCCTGTAAGAAAGGAGAGGCAGTAGGTCTGGCGCCGTTAGGACAGGCGGTCCTGCAGATTTAAAGAAGGAGAATGTAAAAGTTAAATTGCCTTATAATGTGATTATAAGAAGGTCTTTAGCGGATTCAGAGTGTACGTCCTTAAAGGCAATGTTAAATTATTGTTCAACAAGTTTGTACTAGTAGAATACCCGGTTGGGTAAGAAAAGTTATTTATAGCATGTTGCTATGATATTTAACCATGTTGGTAACGTTCAAGTGTCCTCACCTCCCATAAAGGGAAGCTCTGTTTAAATATACTTATTGTTATTGCACTCAACAAAACTGTATGTCTTTTTGCTAACTTGTATTGTTGTTTTCTTCTCAGTCCCGGAGTACTGTGTTTAACCAGGGGGGAGTGCAGCGCCCCAGAGTCCTGGTCGTTGCAGTACTGTGGCTCCGCCACTATGGGGAGCTATGGTACGTTTGATGGCACTGAAGGAGTTCATCTGATCAGGTATCACAGACACCAATACATTTCACAGTCGGGCCTCCGGGGGGAGCTAAGGGTTCTATTCACTAGGCCACTCCCCACCATAGTGGGTAAACTGGGGGTCAGGCAGGAAGTTAGATCAGAAAGCTGACTGGGTTGGAACCAGGCAACACCTTGTGGCAGAGGGTGTTGTGGGGGAAGATACAGTAGGGTCTCTGTCAGGGGTGGGATCCTGACAGAGGCTTGGCAACTTGAGCGAACGTAACGGGACCGTGCCTGCTCAGGATAGCGGCGGTGCCCAAGGAAGGACGAGAAGCGAGATAGATTGTGCTGAGTTAGAAACGAGATCAAGGCAATAGGAGAATACCAGTAGGGGTCGTGCCGTAAGACCGAGGCAACACCCTACTGAGGCGCACTACCGGTGGCCGGAACGCCGAGGGAGTATTACAACATCCAGCTTCAAGCGATACTCTAAACAGCGGCAGGACAGTCAGTCTAAGGCGGGCTGTCTCACTTAAATCACCTATGCAGTCTTGGGGGGCAACTTGTGGAGAGGGGCGACTCTAGGGTCCCGGAAGAGCTCCGAGCCTACCCGTCAAACGGGTGCCGTCCCAACCGTAACATCAGGGAGGGACGGAGGATTAGCAGAACATCATCTAATCGAGTTGTGAGGGAACTTAAGAAACAGACACAACAGTTGTGGGGACTTTCCGTAAGCACAGCAGGGAAGGACCGCAACACATAGCGCTAGAAGGAAGGCACAGATTTCCACCTGCTAAGAGAACTCTGGAGGTGCCATTGGACCGGCCGGACTTGCGCAGCCTGGTTATCCAGATTCTGGACTGAGGACCCAGAGATCTTCAGTAAAGAGGTAAAAGACTGCAACCTGGTGTCCTCGTTATTTACTGCACCGCACCACTACAGCCTCACCACCACCACCATCCGTCATACCTATCACCGTACACCCCTCGGCAGGGTCACGGACCGGGCCTAGCCACCGTGACAACCCCAGAGCAGAGACTCAGAGGCCCGGTACCGGGTACCCCTCGGCCCTGCGGCAGTGGGGGCATTGCACTAGCAGTGAATGCGCCGCACAACGGGGGCAGCGGATGCTGTTTTTCAACGCATCCGCTGCCCCATTGTGAGGTGCGGGGAGGCGGGGGCGGAGTTCCGGCCGCACATGCGCGGTCGGAAAAGGCGGGAACGACGCACCAAAAAATGTTACAAGCAACGTTTTTTGGTGGCGACGGTCCGACGCAACACGACGCAACCGTCGCACGACGGTTGCGACGTGTGGCAATGCGTCGCACTGCATCGCTAATGCAAGTCAATGGAGAAAAAACGCATCCTGCAAGCACTTTTGCAGAATGCGTTTTTTCGGTAAAACGACGCATAGCGACATGCAGTGCACAACGCTAGTGTGAAAGTAGCCTTATCCGTGTATGGCAAGCAGTCCCTGCATCTTTCTTTAAGCCACTCAACATGTGGGGCGGGGATCTGAGCATCGCATCCGAGCACGGAAAAACTTGGTTGAGGCTCGAGGCATGCTTAGATAACTCAAGTAACGAGCACACTCGCTCATCACTAGTACCGACTCTCATTTAAGATAAGCTTTGGAGGCAGTTTCTGAGGCAGCTCAGTGTCCAACCCATAGATCTTAACAGCTCATTTATATATTTAGAAAAACGTGAATTTTTCTGTAATAAAACATTGGATTACTAATATCCAAAATATCACGTTATTCAGCTTTCTGTGTCCCGCATACCCATATAGATGGCTTAGGAAAGTTGATCTCACTGACAGATTCCCTTTAAATGGTGTGATAAGAATGAAGACTGATTCCATTCTTTGCAAAGACTGCATAGCTTAGCATTAGATAAAATGATGCCATGCTCCATCTGTTTTGGAACAAGTACCCTGGGCCTCCCAGGCTGCAGGATCTTGCAGCTGACTATTGTAACAATATGGCACACAGAGCTCAGAGACTGAGGTTATAATGAGAGATGCAACATGACTGGAATGTTGGAGAAGTTCTTGCTACATGCAACACTTACATCATTAGTAGAACAAAAGGTACTTTGGGCTTTGTATTGATTATTAAAAACATATTTTGCTGGTGGATTCAGATATGTTACTGATTTTCACATTACATCTCAGTATCTGAGTGCAAAACATTGTAAACATAATCAACATTAAGACAACCATTAAGAGAAGCAGAGCACAAAAACACAGGGAACACCCAGAAAACCATTCCTAATTTATCAGATACATTTTGAGCCATGTCAGTGCATATATATGTAAATGACAATGATTTCTGTGAGCGAATTTTAGACAGAATCTGAAAGTCTGGAAAAAGTAAGCTTCATTCATAGGTATTACAGAAGAGTCCGCAGACCTGTAAGACTCTGGATTATTTTGATGATGATAAACTGAAATATACTTATGAACTAAAGAAAAGTCCCAAAACATTTACCAATACTGTAAATCGCTGATAAAGCAAATTATTCTAAATGCAATATGACAGAATGCAACAGTTATCTGTGCATCACGGCATACAATAATAGTAACCTGAATATCAGTACACACACTGGTAATAACCTGGATATCACTACAACTAATAACAGCAACCTGGAGACCGGCAAATACACTGATAATAACCTGGATGTCAGCACAAACACTAATATAGCCTGGCTATCACTACATACACTAATAATAACTTGGTTATCACGGCATGTAATATTACTAAGCTGGAGATCAGCACATACACTGATAATAACCTGGCTATCATTGCATAGAATCATAGAATGGTAGAGTTGGAAGGGACCTCCAGGGTCCTCTTGTTCATCCCCCTGCTCAATGCAGGATTCACTAAACCATCCCAGACAGATGTCTGTCCAGTCTCTGTTTGAAGACTTCCATTGAAGGAGAACTCGCCACCTCTCGTGGCAGCCAACAACAGTATCTTTTATATCAGTACATGAACTAATAATAACCTCGATATCACTGTATGTAATAATAGTAACATTAATACCATCACACACTAATAATGACCTGGACATCAGCACATAAACTATTAATATCTTGGATATCAGGGCATTTAGTAACAATGACCTGGAGATAAGCACATAAACTGGTAATAACCTTTATATTATCAAATAAAATATCACTGGATATCACTGCACGTAATAACAGTAACCTGGAGATTCGCACATACACTGATTATAACATGGATATCACTGCATATCATAATAGTAAACTGTAGATCAGCAGCTACATTGATAATAACCTTTAAATTACTACATACACTAATAATAACCTGGATATCCCTGCAAGTAAGGCTATGTGCACACGTTACAGATTTGACTGTGGAATTTTCTGCGCAGATTCTGCATTTCTTGGCAGAAAACGCAGGTCAGAATCTGCACCTTTTTTTGGTATGTGCACACGTTGCAGATTTTTGTGCGGATTTCTTCCTTTTTTTACCCCCTGCAGATTTCTATTATGGAATGGGTGCAGAAATGCAGCAGATCTGCACAAAGAAATGACATGGCCCTTTTTTTAATCTGCTGCGTTTTCTGTGCAGATTTTTCTGCACCATTAGCACAGCATTTTTTTTTTTGCCATTGATTTACACTGTACTGTAATCACTTGCGGAACTGCAGCGTTTCTGCGCGGAAAAAAAAGCTGCAGTTCTGCAGGAAATCTGCAACGTGTGCACATAGCCTAATAATAGTAATCTGGTGATCGGCACATACCAGTACAATGCTAATAACCTGGATATCACTGCAGGTAATAACAATAATCTGGATATCAGCGCATAGTTTAATAATAATCTCGCGATTAGTTGGTGTATAATCGCCGCGCTAACTGAGCTATGGTGGGGATGCAGCAAGAGTGAATAGTACCAAAAATAGATTGGAATAAGGTGTGCTAGTGCTCACTTGCTTGCATAGATGACAAATATGTGTGGGTCGATCAGGAATATCTGCTGACTGATACAGCTGTTGGGAAGGCTTGGTACTTATCGTTGGTGGTATAGCGTATACTGTAGGACCCGTAGAAGGAGTAGTGGATAGGCAGTCTAATGATGCTGTGCCAGATTACGGCGTTTAGGAGTTGCTGCCGATGAGGAGGAATATTACCGCATTTGGCGGTGTAATGAGGAGCCTTTGTAGTGTTGTGGATGGTGTAGTGTGCTCTGCAGGACCCGAGGGTAGTAGATTGGCAGCAGAGATGTTCCTGGGCCGGAGTATGGCGCTATGGATTGCTGCTGATGAGGAGTATTACCACTGCAGAGCGGTATGGTAGGGAGTCTCTGGTGTACAGAGTGGCGCCAGCGGCCCGCGTGCTCCGGCCCTGAGCAACGCTGGGATGCGGCGCGCTAGGTGGGCAGAGCTAAATGTGACGTCACAGAGTAGCGAGGATGGAAGCTCGGTTAGGGAATTAACCAACGCGTTTCGAGAGGTGTCTCCTCTCTTCGTCAGGGCTGTCCCCATTACCGGTTGCCCGCCTATATATACCCTTGCCTCCTCTCTACTCCATTAGGACTGCTTAGCAGCTAATTGATTTAATGATTAAATGATTAGGTGGATCTTTGATTAGGCTTGATTTCAATGTGCCTGATTGGTAATTAGAGGCTGGCTCTATGGTGGATTGTGTGTGCTTTAGTTAAGAGAAACAATAGCATGAGAAATAGATGGATGATGTTGTGTATTTAACCGGTGATCATTACTAGGCTCGTGTGAGAGACCAATTGATAAAATACCTGTAGGTGTATATACATGGTGATTGTCATGAATCCCAATGGCTAGGGATAGCACAAGACAAGCAAAGTACAAATACATCACGGACGAGCTCTAGGGCGATGGAACCCGGGCTGACCGCTGCCCCACGCCTGACAAACGCAACCAGAGATAGCCAGGGAGCGTGCCCACGTTGGTTCTAGACGCCACGCACCAGCCCAAGAGCCAACCAGCACTGCAGAGAAAATAAAGACCTCACTTGCCTCCAGAGGAATGAACCCCAAAAGGTATAGTTGCCCCCCACATGTATTGACGGTGAAATGAGAGGAAGGCACACACATAAAGATGATATATATAGGTTTAGCAAATTGAGGCCCGCTGTAAACTAGAAAGCAGAACGATACAAAAGGGGTCTGAGCGGTCAGCAAAAAACCCTAATCAAAAACCATCCTGAGATTACAAGAACCCATGTGCCAACTCATGGCACATGGGGAGAACCTCAGTCCACTAGAGCTACCAGCTAGCATAGAGACATAATAAGCAAGCTGGACTAAAAAACCAAACAACTGAAAATCAGCACTTAGCTTATCCTGAAAGATCTGGGAGCAGGTATGCAGGAACTAAACAGAGCACATCTGAATACATTGATAGCCGGCAAGGGAATGACAGAAAGGCCAGGTAAAATAGGAAACACCCAGCCTCTGATGGACAGGTGGAAACCAAAGGCCGCAACCCACCAAAGTCACCCAGTACCAGCAGTAACCACCAGAGGGAGCCCACAAACAGAATCCACAACAGTACCCCCCCTTGAGGAGGGGTCACCGAACCCTCACGAGAACCCCCAGGGCGATCAGGGTGAGCTCTATGGAAGGCGCGGACCAAATCAGTCGCATGAACATCGGAGGCGACCACCCAGGAATTATCCTCCTGACCATAACCCTTCCACTTAACCAAATACTGGAGTTTGCGTCTGGAAACACGAGAATCCAAGATCTTCTCAACAACATACTCCAATTCTCCCTCCACCAGCACCGGAGCAGGAGGCTCAACCGAAGGAACAACGGGCACCTCATACCTCCGCAACAACGACCGATGGAACACATTATGAATAGCAAACGATGCTGGGAGATCGAAACGAAAAGATACAGGGTTAAGAATCTCCGAGATCCTATAAGGACCGATGAACCGAGGCTTGAACTTAGGAGAAGAGACCTTCATAGGGACAAAACGAGAAGACAACCACACCAAATCCCCAACAAGAAGTCGGGGACCCACGCGGCGATGGCGATTAGCAAACTGCTGAGTCTTCTCCTGAGATAACTTCAAATTGTCCACCACCTGATTCCAAATCTGATGTAGCCTGTCCACCACCACGTCCACTCCAGGACAATCCGAAGGCTCCACCTGACCAGAGGAAAAACGAGGATGAAACCCCGAATTACAAAAAAAAGGAGAGACCAACGTGGCCGAACTAGCCCGATTATTAAGAGCAAATTCGGCCAGTGGCAAAAAAGCAACCCAGTCATCTTGATCAGCAGAAACAAAACACCTCAAATAAGTTTCCAAGGTCTGATTAGTTCGCTCCGTCTGGCCATTCGTCTGAGGATGGAATGCAGACGAGAAAGACAAATCAATGCCCATCTTGGCACAAAACGTCCGCCAAAATCTAGACACAAACTGGGATCCCCTGTCAGAAACGATATTCTCCGGAATCCCATGCAAACGAACCACGTTCTGAAAAAATAAAGGGACCAACTCAGAGGAGGAAGGCAACTTAGGCAAGGGCACCAAATGAACCATCTTAGAAAAGCGGTCACACACAACCCAGATAACGGACATTTTCTGTGAAACCGGGAGATCAGAAATAAAATCCATGGAAATGTGCGTCCAAGGCCTCTTCGGGATGGGCAAGGATAACAACAACCCACTGGCCCGAGAACAGCAAGGCTTAGCTCGAGCACACACTTCACAAGACTGCACAAAGGTACGCACATCCCTAGACAAGGAAGGCCACCAAAAAGACCTGGCCACCAAGTCTCTAGTACCAAATATTCCAGGATGACCAGCCAACACAGAAGAATGGACCTCGGAGATGACTCTACCGGTCCAACCATCCAGAACAAACAGTCTTTCTGGTGGACAACGATCCGGTTTATCCACCTGAAACTCCTGCAATGCACGTCGCAAGTCTGGGGATACGGCGGACAATATTACCCCATCCCTAAGGATACCAGTAGGCCCAGAGTCTCCAGGAGAGTCAGGCACAAAACTCCTGGAAAGAGCATCTGCCTTCACATTCTTTGAACCTGGCAGGTATGAAACCACGAAATTGAAACGAGAAAAAAACAACGACCAACGAGCCTGTCTAGGATTCAAACGCCTGGCAGACTCAAGGTAAATGAGATTCTTGTGATCAGTCAAGACCACCACACGATGTTTAGCACCCTCAAGCCAATGACGCCACTCCTCAAATGCCCACTTCATGGCCAAAAGCTCCCGATTACCCACATCATAATTGCGCTCGGCGGGCGAGAATTTTCTAGAGAAGAATGCACATGGCTTCATCACTGAGCCATTAGAACGTCTCTGTGACAAAACCGCCCCCGCTCCAATCTCGGAAGCATCAACCTCAACCTGAAAAGGAAGTGAAACATCTGGTTGACACAACACAGGAGCAGAAGAAAACCGGCGCTTAAGTTCCTGAAAGGCCTCCACGGCCGCAGGAGACCAATCAGCAACATCAGCACCCTTTTTAGTCAAATCAGTCAAAGGTTTAACCCCTTCACCCCCAAGGGTGGTTTGCACGTTAATGACCGGGCCAATTTTTACAATTCTGACCACTGTCCCTTTATGAGGCTATAACTCTGGAACGCTTTGACGGATCTTGGCGATTCTGACATTGTTTTCTCGTGACATATTGTACTTCATGTTAGTGGTAAAATTTATTCGATATAACTTGCATTTATTTGTGAAAAAAACGAATATTTGGCGAAAATTTTGAAAATTTCGCAATTTTCCAACTTTGAATTTTTATGCCCTTAAATCACAGACATATGTCACACAAAATACTTAATAAGTAACATTTCCCACATGTCTACTTTACATCAGTACAATTTTGGAACCAAAATTTTTTTTTGTGACGGAGTTATAAGGGTTAAAAGTTGACCAGCAATTTCTCATTTTTACAACACCATTTTTTTTTAGGGACCACATCTCATTTGAAGTCATTTTGAGGGGTCTATATGATAGAAAATACTCAAGTGTGACACCATTCTAAAAACTGCACCCCTCAAGGTGCTCAAAACCACATTCAAGAAGTTTATTAACCCTTCAGGTGTTTCACAGGAATTTTTTGAATGTTTAAATAAAAATGAGCATTTAACTTTTTTTCACACACAATTTATTTCAGCTCCAATTTGTTTTATTTTACCAAGGGTAACAGGAGAAAATGGACCCCCAAAGTTGTTGTACAATTTGTCCTGAGTACGCTGATACCCCATATGTGAGGGTAAACCACTGTTTGGGCGTATGGCAGAGCTCGGAAGGAAAGGAGCGCCATTTGACTTTTCAATGCAAAATTGACTGGAATTGAGATGGGACGCCATGTTGCGTTTGGAGAGCCCCTGATGTGCCTAAACACTGAAACCCCCTACAAGTGACACCATTTTGGAAAGTAGACCCCCTAAGGAACTTATCTTGATGTGTGGTGAGCACTTTGACCCACCAAGTGCTTCACAGAAGTTTATAATGCAGAGCCGTAAAAATAAAAAATCATATTTTTTCACAAAAATGATCTTTTTGCCCCCAATTTTTTATTTTCCCAAGGGTAAGAGAAGAAATTGGACCCCAAAAAATGTTGTGCAATTTGTCCTGAGTACGATGATACCCCATATGTGGGTGTAAACCATTGTTTGGGCGCATGGCAGAGCTTGGAAGGGAAGGAGCGCCATTTGACTTTTCAATGCAAAATTGACTGGAATTGAGATGGGACGCCATGTTGCGTTTGGAGAGCCCCTGATGTGCCTAAACATTGAAACTCCCTACAAGTGACACCATTTTGGAAAGTAGACCCCCTAAGGAACTTATCTAGATGTGTGGTGAGCACTTTGACCCACCAAGTGCTTCACAGAAGTTTATAATGCAGAGCCGTAAAAATAAAAAATCATATTTTTTCACAAAAATGATCTTTTTGCCCCCAATTTTTTATTTTCCCAAGGGTAAGAGAAGAAATTGGACCCCAAAAAATGTTGTGCAATTTGTCCTGAGTACGCTGATACCCCATATGTGGGTGTAAACCATTGTTTGGGCGCATGGCAGAGCTTGGAAGGGAAGGAGCGCCATTTGACTTTTCAATGCAAAATTGACTGGAATTGAGATGGGACGCCATGTTGCGTTTGGAGAGCCCCTGATGTGCCTAAACACTGAAACCCCCTACAAGTGACACCATTTTGGAAAGTAGACCCCCTAAGGAACTTATCTTGATGTGTGGTGAGCACTTTGACCCACCAAGTGCTTCACAGAAGTTTATAATGCAGAGCCGTAAAAATAAAAAATCATATTTTTTCACAAAAATGATCTTTTCGCCCCCAATTTTTTATTTTCCCAAGGGTAAGAGAAGAAATTGGACCCCAAAAAATGTTGTGCAATTTGTCCTGAGTACGATGATACCCCATATGTGGGTGTAAACCATTGTTTGGGCGCATGGCAGAGCTTGGAAGGGAAGGAGCGCCATTTGACTTTTCAATGCAAAATTGACTGGAATTGAGATGGGACGCCATGTTGCGTTTGGAGAGCCCCTGATGTGCCTAAACATTGAAACTCCCTACAAGTGACACCATTTTGGAAAGTAGACCCCCTAAGGAACTTATCTAGATGTGTGGTGAGCACTTTGACCCACCAAGTGCTTCACAGAAGTTTATAATGCAGAGCCGTAAAAATAAAAAATCATATTTTTTCACAAAAATGATCTTTTTGCCCCCAATTTTTTATTTTCCCAAGGGTAAGAGAAGAAATTGGACCCCAAAAAATGTTGTGCAATTTGTCCTGAGTACGCTGATACCCCATATGTGGGTGTAAACCATTGTTTGGGCGCATGGCAGAGCTTGGAAGGGAAGGAGCGCCATTTGACTTTTCAATGCAAAATTGACTGGAATTGAGATGGGACGCCATGTTGCGTTTGGAGAGCCCCTGATGTGCCTAAACACTGAAACCCCCTACAAGTGACACCATTTTGGAAAGTAGACCCCCTAAGGAACTTATCTTGATGAGTGGTGAGCACTTTGACCCACCAAGTGCTTCACAGAAGTTTATAATGCAGAGCCGTAAAAATAAAAAATCATATTTTTTCACAAAAATGATCTTTTCGCCCCCAATTTTTTATTTTCCCAAGGGTAAGAGAAGAAATTGGACCCCAAAAAATGTTGTGCAATTTGTCCTGAGTACGCTGATACCCCATATGTGGGTGTAAACCATTGTTTGGGCGCATGGCAGAGCTTGGAAGGGAAGGAGCGCCATTTGACTTTTCAATGCAAAATTGACTGGAATTGAGATGGGACGCCATGTTGCGTTTGGAGAGCCCCTGATGTGCCTAAACATTGAAACTCCCTACAAGTGACACCATTTTGGAAACTAGACCCCCTAAGGAACTTATCTAGATGTGTTTTGAGAGCTTTGAACCCCCAAGTGTTTCACTACAGATTATAACGCAGAGCCGTGAAAATAATTTTTATTTTTTTTCTCAAAAATGATTTTTTAGCACCCAGCTTTGTATTTTTACAAGGGTAACAGAATAAATTGGACCCCAAAATTTGTTTTCCAATTTGTCCTGAGTACGCTGATACCCCATATGTGGGGGGGAACCACTGTTTGGGCGCATGACAGAGCTCGGAAGGGAAGGAGCGCCATTTGGAATGCAGACTTAAATGGATTGGTCAGCAGCCGTCACGTTGCATTTGCAGAGCCCCTGATGTACCCAAACAGTACAAACCCCCCACAAGTGACCCCATATTGGAAACTAGACCTCCCAAAGAACTTATCTAGATGTGTTTTGAGAACTTTGAACCCCCAAGTGTTTCACTAAAGTTTATAGCGCAAAGCCGTGAAAATAAAAATTCTTTTTTTTTTTCACAAAAATGATTTTTTAGCCCCCAGTTTTGTATTTTCACAAGGGTAACAGGATAAATTAGACCCCAAAAGTTGTTGTCCAATTTGTCCTGAGTACGCTGATACCCCATATGTGGGGGGGAACCACTGTTTGGGTGCATGACAGAGCTCGGAAGGGAAGGAGCGCCATTTGGAATGCAGCCTTAAATGGATTGGTCTGCAGGCGTCACGTTGCATTTGCAGAGCCCCTGATGTACCCAAACAGTACAAACCCCCCACAAGTGACCCCATATTGGAAACTAGACCTCCCAAGGAACTTATCTAGATGTGTTGTGAGAACTTTGAACCCCCAAGTGTTTCACTACAGTTTATAACGCAGAGCCGTGAAAATAAAACATCTTTTTTTTCCCACAAAAATGATTTTTAGCCCCCCAAATTTTTATTTTCCTAAGGATAACAAGAGAACTTGGACCCCAGAAGTTGTTGTTCAATTTGTCCCGAGTACGCTGATAACACATATGTTGGGGTAAACCCCTTTTTGGGCGCACGGGAGAGCTCGGAAGGGAAGGAGCACTGTTTTACTTTTTCAACGCAGAATTGGCTGGAATTGAGATTGGACGCCATGTCGCGCTTGTAGAGCCCCTGATGTGCCTGGACAGTGGAAACTCCCCAATTCTACCTGAAACCCTAACCCAAACACACCCCTAACCCTAATCCCAACGGTAACCCTAACCACACCCCTAGCCCTGACACACCCATAATTCTAATCCCAACCCTAATCCAAACGTAAATGTAATCCAAACCCTAACCCTAACTTTAGCCCCAACCCTAACTTTAGCCCCAACCCTAACTTTACCTCCAACCCTAGCCCTAACCCTAACCCTACCCCTAACCCTAACCCTAAACGTGACTGAAATACGTGGCACTGAAATACGTGGCACTGAAATACGTGGCACTGAAATACGTGGCACTGAAATACGTGGCACTGAAATACGTGGCACTGAAATACGTGATACGTGGCACTTAAATACGTGGCACTGAAACACGTGGCACTGAAATACGTGATACGTGGCACTGAAATACGTGGCACTGAAATACGTGGCACTGAAATACGTGGCACTGAAATACGTGGCACTGAAATACGTGGCACTGAAATATGTGATACGTGGCACTGAAATACGTGGCACTGAAATACGTGGCACTGAAATACGTGGCACTGAAATACGTGATACGTGGCACTGAAATACGTGGCACTGAAATACGTGGCACTGAAATACGTGATACGTGGCACTTAAATACGTGGCACTGAAACACGTGGCACTGAAATACGTGATACGTGGCACTGAAATACGTGGCACTGAAATACGTGGCACTGAAATACGTGGCACTGAAATACGTGGCACTGAAATACGTGATACGTGGCACTGAAATACGTGGCACTGAAATACGTGGCACTGAAATACGTGGCACTGAAATACGTGGCACTGAAATACGTGGCACTGAAATACGTGGCACTGAAATACGTGGTACTAAAATATGTGGCACTGAAATACGTGATACGTGGCACTGAAATACGTGATACATGGCACTGAAATATGTGATACGTGGCACTGAAATACGTGGCACTGAAACACGTGGCACTGAAATACGTGGCACTGAAATACGTGGCACTGAAATACGTGGCACTATGACTGTCAGAAAATGTTCATTAAACGGTTAGGGGTGAGGTTAGGGGTAGAGTTAGGGTTAGGGTTTGGATCCCTTTATCACCTTGATGGTGGTGGGTGGCTTTTCAGTGTGTTTAAATGCATGCGTTTTTAACGCAAACAAACGCATGTGCTTAAAAATGCAAGAAAATACTGCAGGTTGTATTTCTGAAAATGAACGCATGCAGAAAAAAAACGCATGCGTTTGAAAACGCGACCAAACGCGTACAAAAAAACCGCATGCGTTTTCAATGTTAAATATAGGGAAAAAACGCATGCGTTTTTTTGTGCAAAAAACGCTGCAGACAAAAACGCAAGTGTGAAACCAGCGACGCTTTTCATAGCAAAAAAGTTTTTGCGTCTCCACATTTTGAGACCTATAATTTTTCCACATTTTGCTCCACAGAGTCATGTGAGGTCTTGTTTTTTGCGGGACGAGTTGACGTTTTTATTGGTAACATTTTCGGACACGTGACCGTTTTTGATCGCTTTTTATTCCGATTTTTGTGAGGCAGAATGACCAAAAACCAGCTATTCATGAATTTCTTTTGGGGGAGGCGTTTATACCGTTCCGCGTTTGGTAAAATTGATAAAGCAGTTTTATTCTTCGGGTCAGTACGATTACAGCGATATCTCATTTATATCATTTTTTTATGTTTTGGCGCTTTTATACGATAAAAACTAAAATATAGAAAAAATAATTATTTTCGTATCGCTTTATTCTCAGGACTATAACTTTTTTATTTTTTTGCTGATAATGTTGTGTGGCGGCTTGTTTTTTGCGGGACAAGATGACGTTTTCAGCGGTACCATGGATATTTATATCAGTCTTTTTGATCGCGTGTTATTCCACTTTTTGTTCGGCGGTATGGTAATAAAGCGTTGTTTTTTGCCTCGTTTTTTTTTTTTTTTTCTTACGGTGTTTACTGAAGGGGTTAACTAGTGGGGCAGTTTTATAGGTTGGGTCGTTACGGACGCGGCGATACTAAATATGTGTACTTTTATTGTTTTGTTTTTTTTATTTAGATAAAGAAATGTATTTATGGGAATAATATATTTTTTTTTTTTATTATTTATTTAGGATTTTTTTTTTTTTTTTTTTTACACATGTGGAAAAATTTTTTTTTAACTTTTTTACTTTGTCCCAGGGGGGGACATCACAGATCATTGATCTGGCAGTGTGCACAGCACTCTGCCAGATCGACGATCTGCTGTGCAGGGCTGCAGGCTTACCAAGTGTCTGCTCTGAGCAGACACTCGGTAAGCCACCTCCTTCCCTGCAGGACCCGGATGCCGCGGCCATCTTGGATCCGGGACCTGCAGCCAGGAAGGAGGTAGGAGACCCTCGCAGCAACGCGATCACATCGCGTTGCTCCGGGGGTCTCAGGGAAGCCCGCAGGGAGCCCCCTCCCTGCGCGATGCTTCCCTATACCGCCGGTACACTGCGATCATGTTTGATCGCGGTGTGCCGGGGGTTAATGTGCCGGGGGCGGTCCGTGACCGCTCCTGGCACATAGTGCCGGATGTCAGCTGCGATATGCAGCTGACACCCGGCCGCGATCGGCCGCGCTCCCCCCGTGAGCGCCGCTGATCGGTGATGACGTACTATCCCGTCGGCGGTCATACGGGCCCACCCCACCTCGACGGGATAGTACGTCAAATGTCGGGAAGGGGTTAACAATACTGGAAAAATTAGCAATGAACCGACGATAAAAATTAGCAAACCCCAAGAACTTCTGAAGGCTCTTAACAGATGTAGGTTGTGTCCAGTCACAAATCGCCTGAACCTTGACGGGATCCATCTCAATAGTAGAAGGAGAAAAAATGTACCCCAAAAAAGAAATCTTCTGGACTCCGAAGAGACACTTTGAGCCCTTCACAAACAGAGAATTGGCCCGCAGAACCTGAAACACCTTCCTGACCTGTAGAACATGAGACTCCCAGTCATCAGAAAACACCAAAATATCATCCAAATACACAATCATAAACTTATCCAGATATTCACGGAAAATATTGTGCATAAAGGACTGAAAGACTGACGGAGCATTGGAGAGTCCAAAAGGCATTACCAAATACTCAAAATGGCCCTCAGGCGTATTAAATGCGGTTTTCCACTCATCACCCTGTTTTATCCGCACCAGATTATACGCACCGCGAAGATCTATCTTAGTGAACCACCTAGCCCCCTTAATGCGAGCAAACAAATCAGTCAATAATGGCAATGGATACTGATACTTGACTGTAATCTTATTCAGAAGGCGATAATCTATACAAGGCCTCAGGGAACCATCTTTTTTTGCCACAAAAAAAAAACCTGCTCCCAGAGGGGACGAAGATGGACGAATATGTCCCTTTTCCAAGGACTCCTTAATATAATTCCGCATAGCAGTATGCTCTGGCAGTGACAGATTAAATAAACGACCCTTAGGGAACTTACTGCCAGGAATCAATTCTATAGCACAGTCACAATCTCTATGCGGAGGGAGCGAATTGAGCTTAGGCTCCTCAAAAACATCCCTATAGTCAGACAAAAACGCAGGGATCTCAGAAGGAGTAGATGAAGCGATTGAAATCGGAGGTGCATCATCATGAACCCCCTGACATCCCCAGCTTAACACAGACATTGTTTTCCAGTCCAGGACAGGATTATGAGTTTGTAACCATGGCAGACCAAGCACTAGTACATCATGTAAATTATAAAGTACAAGGAAGCTAATCACCTCCTGATGAACGGGAGTCATGCGCATGGTCACTTGTGTCCAATACTGCGGTTTATTCATAGCCAATGGTGTAGAATCAATTCCCTTCAGAGGAATAGGAACTTCCAGAGGTTCCAGACTAAAACCGCAGCGTTTAGCAAATGACCAATCCATAAGACTCAGGGCAGCGCCCAAATCCACATAGGCATCGACGGAAATGGAAGACAGTGAAAAAATCAGAGTCACAGACAAAATGAACTTAGGCTGCAGAGTACCAATGGCAAAAGATTTATCAACCCTTTTTGTGCGTTTAGAGCATGCTGATATAACATGAGCTGAATCACCACAATAGAAACACAATCCTTTTTTCCGCCTATAATTTTGCCGTTCACTTCTGGACTGAATTCTATCACACTGCATAGTCTCAGGTGCCTGTTCAGAAGACACCGCCAACTGGTGCACGGGTTTGCGCTCCCGTAAACGCCGATCAATCTGAATGGCCATAGCCATAGACTCATTCAGACCTGTAGGCGTAGGGAACCCCACCATAATATCCTTAATGGCCTCAGAAAGACCATTTCTGAAGTTTGCAGCCAGGGCGCACTCATTCCACTGAGTAAGCACCGACCATTTCCGAAACTTCTGACAATATATCTCCGCTTCATCATGCCCCTGAGAGAGGGCTAATAAAGCCTTTTCAGCCTGAATCTCCAGGTTAGGTTCCTCATAGAGCAATCCCAATGCCAGAAAAAACGCATCCACACTGAGCAATGCAGGATCCCCTGGTGCCAATGCAAATGCCCAATTCTGAGGGTCGCCCCGCAGGAAAGATATTACAATCTTGACCTGTTGAGCAGGGTCTCCAGAGGAGCGAGATTTTAAAGAAAGAAACAATTTACAATTGTTCCTGAAATTCAGGAAGGTAGATCTATCTCCAGAAAAGAACTCTGGAATAGGAATTCTAGGTTCAGACATGGGAGTGTGAACAACAAAATCCTGTATGTTTTGAACTTTTGCCGCGAGATTACTCAGGCTGGAAGCCAAACTCTGGACATCCATGTTAAACAGCTAAGATCAGAGCCATTCAAGGGTTAAGAGGAGGTAAGAAGCAGCTAGACAGCAATTAAGGGCTAGGCAGCAAAACTCTAAAGGGAAAAAAAAAAAAAAAAAATTTCCCTTAAACACTTCTCTTTCTCCTGCTTCAGCCCAAACAATTAACACTTTGTGGGCCAGCTATACTGTCATGAATCCCAATGGCTAGGGATAGCACAGGACAAGCAAAGTACAAATACATCACGGACGAGCTCTAGGGCGATGGAACCCGGGCTGACCGCTGCCCCACGCCTGACAAACGCAACCAGAGATAGCCAGGGAGCGTGCCCACGTTGGTTCTAGACGCCACGCACCAGCCCAAGAGCCAACCAGCACTGCAGAGAAAATAAAGACCTCACTTGCCCCCAGCGGAATGAACCCCAAAAGATATAGTTGCCCCCCACATGTACCGACGGCGAAATGAGAGGAAGGCACACACACAGAGATGATATATATAGTTTTAGCAAATTGAGGCCCGCTGTAAACTAGAAAGCAGAACGATACAAAAGGGGACTGAGCGGTCAGCAAAAAACCCCAATCAAAAAAACCATCCTGAGATTACAAGAACCCATGTGCCAACTCATGGCACATGGGGAGAACCTCAGTCCACTAGAGCTACCAGCTAGCATAGAGACATAATAAGCAAGCTGGACAAAAAACCAAACAACTGAAAATCAGCACTTAGCTCATCCTGAAAGATCTGGGAGCAGGTAGGCAGGAACCAAACAGAGCACATCTGAATACATTGATAGCCGGCAAGGGAAATGACAGAAAGGCCAGGTAAAATAGGAAACACCCAGCCACTGATGGACAGGTGGAAACCAAAGGCCGCAACCCACCAAAGTCACCCAGTACCAACAGTAACCACCAGAGGGAGCCCACAAACAGAATCCACAACAGGTGATGAGCTATAAATCAGTATATACGTCACATAATTAAAAATACATTTTATTAGTAAATAAATAAATAAAAAATATGTGTGCATAAAATAGGGATAAGAATAAAAATACAATTACGATTAAAATTAAAAATTCACAAGACGCGTGTAACTACACGTTTCTGTGGATATGTACCAGTACTTAAATAGTCAGACATATGCCTGGGGGTATACTGATAGAGAATTAAAATGCATAAAGCTCTGTCTCCTGATTAAGGCCACTTGGGGCCAGACTGTCAAGAGTAAATACCCATTTAGATTCTATTCTAGACATGGCTTTTAGAAAGTCTCCACCCCTAGGGTTTGGTGGGACCACTTGTATACCAGAAAAGAAAATTCCATGGCAGGATCGGTTGTGTTTCTCAGAAAAGTGCCGTGACAATGGGGGTCCTCTATACCCTGTGCTAATATTATCCAGATGTTCTTTAATCCCATCCTGTAGAGACCAATTGATAAAATACCTGTAGGTGTATATACATGGTGATAAGCTATAAATCAGTATATACGTGACATAATTAAAAATACGTTTTATTAGTAAATAAATAAATAAATAAAAAATACAGTACAGACCAAAAGTTTGGACACACCTTCTCATTTAAAGGGAACCTGTCACTCCCCCAGTCGTTTCAAACTAAAAGAGCCACCTTGTGCAGCAGTAATGCTGCATTCTGACAAGGTGGCTCTTTTAGGTCTGGGTGCTGTAACTTGAGAAATAATCAGTTTTATAATTTGTCCGAAATACCTGATCCTCAGTCAAGTGGGCCGGCGTTTCCCCCCTGCTTCAGACAGCACACAGCTGTCACTCACATCTTCTTGGCGCCGGGCGCCGCCTCCTCCTCACCTCTGTTTTCAAAAGTAGCCGGCGCCTGCGCTCTTTTCCCCTGCCCGTCTTTCTTCATATGCAGCCCAGCTGACTGCGCCTGCGCGGCCACCCTGCTTGTGATTCCTAGCCCCGCAGTGACTTATGATTTATTCACATTGCGGGGCTGGGATTCACAAGTAATGATGGCCACTCGTTTTCCATTACTTAGCTGCTTTTTTCTTGCAATAATACAAATTCTAACAGTCTATTCAGTAGGACTATCAGCTGTGTATCCACCAGACTTCTGCACAACACAACTGATGGTCCAAACCCCATTTATAAGGCAAGAAATCCCACTTATTAAACCTGACAGGGCACACTTGTGAAGTGAAAACCATTCCCGGTGACTACCTCTTGAAGCTCTTCAAGAGAATGCCAAGAGTGTGCAAAGCAGTCATCAAAGCAAAAGGTGGCTACTTTGAAGAACCTAGAATATAAGACATAATTTCAGTTGTTTCACACTTTTTTGTTAAGTATATAATTCAACATGTGTAAATTCATAGTTTTGATACCTTCAGTGTCAATGTACAATTTTCATAGTCATGAAAATACAGAAAAACCTTTAAAGGGAACCTGTCACCCCGTTTTTTCAAGATGAGATAAAAATAGCGTTAAATAGGGGCAGAGCTGTGCTTTACATTAGTGTATTTTTTGTGCCTTTATTCCCCACCTATGCTGCCGAAATACCTATGTAAAGTCGCCGTTTTGGGCTGTCACTCACGCTGGTCTGGTCATATGGGCGTGGTGACATCACTGTTTCTCCCCCAGATCTTGCTCATCTTTTCGTTGGTGACGTAGTGGTGTGCGCATGCCCAACAGGCGAATCCACTGCGCAGCTGAAGGAAAAGAGCGCGATCTGCGCTATTCAGCGGTTTATCGGTGGGCGTGGCCATCTTCCTGAGGCCGCGCATGCGCAGATGGTAGTGCTCGGCTTCCCGGGGCTTCAGGAAAATGGCCGCGGGATGCCGCGCGTGCGCAGATGGAGATCGCGGCGGCCATTTTCCTGAAGCCGAGATGCGAACTTGGCTTCAGGAAAATGGCCGCCGTAATCTCCATCTGCGCACGCGCGGCATCCCGCAGCCATTTTCCTGAAGCCCCAGGAAGCCGAGCACTACCATCTGCGCAAGTTCCTGATCGACCCACACATATTTGTCATCTATGCAAGCAAGTGAGCACTAGCACACCTTATTCCAATCTATTTTTGGTACTATTCACTCTTGCTGCATCCCCACCATAGCTCAGTTAGCGCGGCGATTATACACCAACTAATCACTAGCATACCCGTCTTCTCAACAGGTATATACACAGAACCTGTTTTTAATCACCAGCCGCTTCTGAACTATTTTTTTTCCCCTACGGTGGTAAGCGCCAGTGCTATTACCCAGTTTTTCTCCTAATAATAATCTCAATATCACTGCAAGTAATAATAGTAACCTGGATATCAGTACATGCACGAATAATAACCTGTATATCACTGCATACAATAATAATAACTTGGAGATCAGCACATACACTAATAATAACCTGGATAAGAGTACTTAAACTATTAAGAACCCGGATATCAAGGCATTAAATAACAATAACCTAGAGATGAGCACATATACTAATAAGTCCGGTATATCACTGCATGTAATAACAGTATCCTGAATGTAAGCACATACACTGATAATAGTCTCGATATGACTGCATGTATTAATAGTAACCTTGAGATTGGGACATACACTGATAACCTGGATTTCACTGCATGTAATAAAAGTAACCTTCAGATCGGGACATACACTGATAATCCGGATATCACTGCATGTAATAATAGTAACCTTAAGATCGGCACATTCACTGATAATCTGGATATCACTGCATATAATAATAGTAACCTAATATCACTGTATGTAATTACAGTAACCTGGATATCACTGTATGTAATAATAGTGACCTGGATATCACTGCTTATAATAAACGTAACATTGATATTACTGCATGTAATAACAGTAACCTGGATATCACTGCATGTAATAATATTAACCTGGATATCGCTGCATACAATAACAGTAACCTGGATATCACTGCATGTAATAACAGAAAACTGGATATCACTGCATATAAAAGTAGTAATTTGGATATCAGTGAATACAATAATAGTAACCTGGATATCACTGCATGTAATAACAGTAACCTGGATATCACTGTATGTAATAACAGTAACCTGGATATCACTGTATGTATTAATAGTGACCTGGATATCACTGCATGTAATAATATTAACCTGGATATCGCTGCATACAATAACAGTAACCTGGATATCACTGCATGTAATAACAGAAAACTGGATATCACTGCATATAAAAGTAGTAATTTGGATATCAGTGAATACAATAATAGTAACCTGGATATCACTGCATGTAATAACAGTAACCTGGATATCACTGTATGTAATAACAGTAACCTGGATATCACTGTATGTATTAATAGTGACCTGGATATCACTGCATGTAATAAAGGTCACCTGGATATCACTGCATACAATAACAGTAACCTTGATATCACTGAATGTAATAACAGTAACCTGGATATCACCGCATGTAATAACAGTAACCTTGAAATCACTGCATATAATACAGTAACCTGGATAGCACTGTATGTAATAACAGTAACCTGGATATCACTTTGTACAATAACAGTAACCTTGATATCACTGAATGTAATAACAGTAACCTGGATATCACCGCATGTAATAACAGTAACCTTGAAATCACTGCATATAATACAGTAACCTGGATAGCACTGCATACAATAACAGTAACCTGGATATCACTGCACATAATAACAGTAACCTTGATATCACTGAATGTAATAACAGTAACCAGGATATCACCTGTAATAATTATAGGGGATAACTCAGGAGACTCTTGGCATGGAACAAGACAACTACAGGACACAGTTTTATAAGTGGTAAAGTCTATATTATCACACGGTGATTCAAACAGGTGCAGAGAGAAACTCAAGTCCACAACACTTGGTGCAAATAATAAACGCAGCTTAGCAGTCTATAGGAAACTTCAGAGGAAAATGCAATGAAGCAGAAAGTGTATGAAGCACAGTTATTCTTGAGGATACTTGACACGAATAAATCCTTGTCTTAGTCCAGGCACAGATAGATATGCTTATTAGGCAGTTCAAATCATATCTTAGCTCAACCAGGGAGGCCTGGTTAATAGTCTCAGGTTATTGCAAAGCAGCAACAGCTTACATGACCAGCAAATGCAGATTGAAGTAAACACGAACAGCAGATGAAGGAGGATTACTGGAAACTTGTGTATGCAGCAGGAACTCAGAGCAGAGTAGCAGGATCACCACACAGGTTCACAGGAGCAGGTGTATAGCCAGGGAGTAATCAGAGGTCAGGAGCTGGATGCAAGGCAGAATACTCTAGCATAGACTGAAGGTTGGGGTGGAGTTTTATAGCAGGAGACACAGTTCACATGAGACCAAAGATGCCATCTTGAAAAAGGGCAGTAATGCACAAAAGGTAAAAAATGTTCAGAGTCCTGACACCACCGCATATAATAACAGTAACCTTGATATCACTGCATGTAATACAGTAACCTGGATATCACTGCATCTAAAAACAGTAACCTGGATATCACTGTGTACAATAATACACTGTGTGCAGAATTATTAGGCAAGTTGTATTTTGATTACATGATACTTTTTATACATGTTGTCCTACTCCAAGCTGTTCAGGCTGGAGAGCCAACTACCATTTAAGTAAATCAGGTGATGTGGATCTCTGTAATGAGGAGGGGTGTTGTCTAATGACATCAAAATCCTATATAATGTGTGCTTAATTATTAGGCAACTTCCTTTCCTTTGGGAAAATGGGTCAAAAGAGAGATTTGACGGTCTCTGAAAAGTCCAAAATGGTGAGATGTCTTGCAGAGGGATGCAGCAGTCTTGAAATTGCCAAACTTTTGAAGTGTGATCACCGATCAAGCGTTTCATGGCAAATAGACAACAGGGTCGCAAGAAGTGTGTTGGGCAAAAAAGGCGCAAAAGAACTGCCCATGAATTCAGGAAAATCAAGCGTGAAGCTGCTAAGATGCCATTTGCCACCATTTTTGCCATATTTCAGAGCTGCCACATTACTGGAGTAACAAAAAGCACAAGGTGTGCGATACTCAGGGACATGGCCAAGGTAAGGAAGGCTGAAAAACGACCACCTTTGAACAAGAAACATAAGATAAAACGTCAAGACTGGGCCAAGAAATATCTTAAGACTGACTTTTCAAAGGTTTTATGGGCTGATGAAATGAGAGTGACTCTTGATGGGCCAGATGGATAGGCCAGAGGCTGGATCAGTAAAGGGCAGAGAGCTCCACTCTGACCCAGACGCCAGCAAGGTGGAGGTGGGGTACTGGTATGGGCTGGTATCATCAAAGGTGAACTTGTGGGACCTTTTCGGGTTGAGGATGGAGCGAAGCTCAACTCCCAGACCTACTGCCAGTTTCTGGAAGACAACTTCTTCAAGCAACGGTATAAGAAGAAGTCGGTATCATTCAAGAAAAACATGATTTTCATGCAAAACAATGCTTCATCACATGCCTCCAACTACTCCACAGCGTGGCTGGCCAGTAAAGGTCTCAAAAAAGTAATGACATGGCCCCCTTGTTCACCTTATCTGAACCCCATAGAGAACCTGTGGTCCCTCATAAAATGTGAGATCTACAGAGAGGGAAAACAGTACACCTCTTGGAGCAGTGTCTGGGAGGCTGTGGTGGCTGCTGCACGCAATGTTGATCGTAAACAGATCAAGCAACTGACAGAATCTATGGATGGAAGGATGTGAGTGTCATCATGAAGAAAGGTGGCTATATTGGTCACTAATTTTTGGGGGTTTTGTTTTTGTATGTCAGAAATGTTTATTTCTAAATTTTGTGCAGTTATATTGGTTTACCTGGTGAAAATAAACAAGTGAGATGGGAATATATTTGGTTTTTATCAAGTTGCCTAATAATTCTGCACAGTAATAGTTACCGGCACAAACAGATATCCTCCTAAGACAGCCAAATCTAAAAAAACCCTCTCCAACTTCCAAAAATATTAAAGGGCCACTGTCACCCCCTCCAGCCGTTATAAACTAAAAGAGCCACCTTGTGCAGCAGTAATGCTGCAGTCTAACAAGGTGGCTCTTTTAGTTTTTGCTTCAGCTATTCCCTCAATAAAGCGTTTTAAAATTTGCCCTAAATACCTGTCTTTGTACCTGGAGGCGGTCCGAAGCCTTCTCTGTGAAGCTCCCAACTGCCGTCACTCATCTCTTCTGGGGCTATGGTCGCCGCCCCCTTTGCGCTGTTTTTCTTAAATCCGGCGCCTGCGCTGTGCGTGCCTGCCTGGGACAGGCGCAGTCTTCATTGTCCGTCATAGGTCAGATGCAGGGTGCCTGACTGCGCCTGTGCGGGCAGTGCGGCCACCCTGTTGCTGAATCCCCGCCCCGCACTGTGTTATTCATTATGCACAGTGCGGGGCTGGGGTTCCTGGGCATGCGCACTGCGCTGTTCAGACGCTCCCCCAGCTCCCCCGCCTTCCAGCGTTGTTATTTGCGGCTGCTTCATTCCAAACGCTGGCAAGGAAACCTGTATATTCCGGCAACGCTGGAAGGCGGGGGAGCGTCTGAACAGCGCAGTGCGCATGCCCAGGAACCCCAGCCCCGCACTGTGCATAATGAATAACACAGTGCGGGGCGGAGATTCAGCAACAGGGTGGCCGCACTGCCCGCACAGGCGCAGTCAGGCACCCTGCATCTGACCTATGACGGACAATGAAGACTGCGCCTGTCCCAGGCAGGCACGCACAGCGCAGGCGCCGGATTTAAGAAAAACAGCGCGAAGGGGGCGGCGACCATAGCCCCAGAAGAGATGAGTGACGGCAGTTGGGAGCTTCACAGAGGCGGCTTCGGACCGCTTCCAGGTACAAAGACAGATATTTAGGGCAAATTTTAAAACGCTTTATTGAGGGAATAGCTGAAGCAAAAACTAAAAGAGCCACCTTGTTAGAATGCAGCATTACTGCTGCACAAGGCGGCTCTTTTAGTTTATAACGGCTGGAGGGGGTGACAGTGGCCCTTTAAGCTTTGAAATTTATGTGCCTTTTGGGTTGGTTGAGAACATAGTTGTTGATCAATAATAACAATAATCCTCTAACATACAATTTGCCTAATAATTCTGCACTCAGTGTAGTAACCTTGATATCACTGCATACAATAACAGTAACCTGGATATCACTGTATGTAATAACAGTATCCTGGATATCACTATATGTATTAATAGTGACCTGGATATCACTGCATGTAATAATAGTGACCTTGATATCACTGCATATAATAACAGTAATCTTGATATCACTGAATGTAATAGTAACCTGGATATCACTGTATGTAATAAAAGTAACATTGATATCACTGCATATAATAATAGTAACCTGGATATCACTGCATAGAATAACAGTAACCTGGATATCACTGCATGTAATAACAGTAACCTTGATATCACTTCATGTAATAACAGTAACCTGGACATCGCTACATACAATAATAGTAACCTGGATATCACTGTATGTAATAATAGTAACTTGGATATCACTGCATACAATAACAGTAACCTTGATATCACTACATGTAATAACAGTAACCTGAATATCCCATTCATGTAATAGCAGTAACCCGGCTATCACTGCATACAATAATAGTAACCTGGATAGCACTGCATGTAATAATAGTCACCTGGATATCACTGCATATAATAACAGTAACCTGGATATCACTGTATGTAATAATAGTGACCTGGATATCACTGTATGTAATAATAGTGACCTGGATATCACTGCATATAATAACAGTAACATTGATATCACTGTATGTAACAACAGTAACCTCTATATCACTGCATATAAAAAATAGTAATCTGGAGATCACTGCATACAATAATAGTAACCTGGATATCATTGCATATAATAAAAGTAACATTGATATCACTGCATGTAATAATAGTAACCTGGATATCACTGCATATAATAACAGTAATCTTGATATCACTGCATGTAATAACAGTAACCTTGATATCACTGCATGTAATAACAGTAACCTGGATATCACTGCATGTAATAACAGTAACCTGGATATCACTGCATGTAATAATAGTGACCTTGATATCACTGCATGTAATAATAGTAACCTGGATATCACTGTATGTTATAATAGTAACCTGGATATCACTGCATACAATAACAGTAACCTTGATATCACTATGCTACATGTAATAGCAGTAACCTGGATATCACTGCATGTAATAACAGTAACCTATCACTACATAAAATAATAGTAGGAATACAAGGGTAGACGTTCCATCTCCTAAAGGCCTTGACAAAGATCCATTGTAGGATCGAATCGCGTCGCTGGACTGTCAGTGCCTGCTGTGCACATTCACATCCACTGGGGATTCTGCCTATCACCATGTTTTAATCGCTGAAGAATAAAACATTTGTTTTAGGAGCTGGAACGTCTACCATTGTATTCCTGTTGCTTCACGTCCTGTCCTGACGGAGTTCTGAGCACCTGTGGCAGTTGGTGAGCTGGCTAGGGCTTATAGCCCACATTTTCTCTCTATACAATAATAGTAACCTGGATAGCACTGCATGTAATAATTGTAACCTGGATATCACTGCATACAATATTAGTAACTTGGATATCACTGCATACACTAACAGTAATCTTGATATCACTGCATGTAATAATAGTAACCTGGATATCACTGAATATAACAGTAATCTGGATATCATTGCATACTACTGCATAAGGCTATGGTAACACGTTACGTTTTTGCTGCTTTTTGTTTGCAAATTTTAAGCTTTTAAGCTTTTAGACATCTCATGCACACACAATGGTTTTATTTTCCTGACTGTTTTGGAAAACTGCTGCATTTTTTAAAACTGCAGTATGTCACTTCTTTCAGCATTTTTGCAGCATTATTTCATCCATTGGAAACAATGGATAAGTGCAAAAAACGCAGGTATCAGGTTTTGCTACATTTATGGTGCAAAAACCTTAAGGAAGTTGCATCATGATTTTATAGGGGGCACCAAGCAACCTGGGACATCATTACGTGCAATGGTGGTAACATGGACATCACTTAACTAAATAATAGGAACATCTATCACTGCTAGACCCTGCTGCAAACAAATATGATTCCATTACACTATGTTCCAAATTATTATGCAAATTACATTTTTATCAGATTTTCCTAAATGGTCGGTGCAAATGACAGTCAGTCTAATAAAAGTCATCACCCGTTAGATTATACATCGAATTTTATTGAAGAAACCTCCCAATGATAACAGTATAATCTCCAAAATGAATAAAAACTCAAAATGCACTGTTCCAAATTATTAGGCACAGTAGAATTTCTAAACATTTGATATGTTTTAAAGAACTGAAAATGCTCATTTGTTGAATTTGCAGCATTAGGAGGTCACATTCACTGAACAAAAAAGCTATTTAACGCCAAAACATCCCAACAGGCCAAGTTACATGTTAACATAGGACCCTTCTTTGATGTCACCTTCACAATTCTTGCATCCATTGAACTTCTGAGTTTTTGGAGAGTTTCTGCTTGTATTTCTTTGCATGAAGTTGGAATAGCCTCCCGGAGCTGCTGTTTGGATGTGAACGGCCTCCCACCCTCATAGATCTTTTGCTTGATGATCCTCTAAAGGTTCTCTATAGGGTTGAGGTCAGGGGAAGATGGTGGCCACACCATGAGTTTATCTCCTTTTATGCCCATAGCAGCCAATGACTCAGAGGTATTCTTTGCAGCATGAGATGGGGCATTGTCAGCATGAAGATGATTTTGCTCCTGAAGGCACGTTTCTGCTTTTTAGACCATAGAAGAAAGTTGTCAGTCAGAAACTCTATATACTTTGCAGAGGTCATTTTCACACCTTCAGGAACCTTAAAGGGCCTTACCAGCTGTTTCCCATGATTCCGGCCCAAAACATGACTCCTCCACCTCCTCGCTGATGTTGCAGCCTTGTTGGGACATAGTGGCCATCCACCAACCATCCACTGGACCATCCAGGGTTGCTCAACACTTATCAGTAAACAAGACTGTTTGGAAATTAGTCTTCATGTATGTGTGGGCCCAATACAACCATTTCTGCTTGTGAACACTGTTTAAGGGTGGCCATATAGTAGGTTTATGCACCACAGCAAGCCTTTGAAGGAGTCTACACCTTGAGGTTCGAGGGACTCCAGAGGCACCAGCAGCTTCAAATATCTGTTTGCTGCTTTGTAATGGCTTTTTAGCAGTTGCTCTCTTAATCCGATGAACTTGCCTGGCAGAAATCTTCCTCATTATGCCTTTATCAGCACAAACACATTTGTGCTCAGATACAGCCACAAATCTCTTAACAGTACGATGATCACGCTAATGTTTTTGGAAAATTTCTAATGTTTTCATCCCTTCACCAAGGCATTGCACTATTTGATGCTTTTCAGCAGCAGAGGGATCCTTTTTCTTTCCCATGTTACTTGAAAACTGTGACCTGCTTAATAATGTGGAACATCATTTTTAAGTAGTTTTCCTTTAATTAGAATCACCTGGAAAACCAATTATCACATGTGTTTAAGATTGATTTCAGTGATCCATTGAGCCCTGAGACACAATACCATCCACGAGTTTATTTGAAAAACAAAACAATTAAATCTTTATGACACTTAAATCCAATTTGCATAATAATTTGGAACACAGTGTATACTGCCCAATAAAGGGGTTGGCCACTCCTGGACTATTATTTCTTTAATGATAAAGTGGCCCCTATAAAAAAATAAATCATAAACTCATCACCCAAACGGGGGTCGTAACAGTGATGTTAATGCCTTTTCTCCAGACAGTCATGTGACATTGACATTATGTCATGTGAGTACTGCAGCCAATCAGTAGCTGCAGATTGTCTTAAGCCTTCGCTCTTCCGTAAAACATAACTGTTGTGCTTGATGAAAGTGTGAAGGTTTCAGCTAATCAGATCTCCCTGATAGGCTGCAGTGCTCACGTGACATAATATATCACATAACCACCAGGAGACACAGCGCCCATATCGTTAGAATGGCACAGGTTCAGGAGGTGAGTATATGTTTTTCTATTTTAATGGGGTCACTTTTGCACATAAATAGGGTTATACAGTAGTGAACGACAGCTTTAAGGCAGCCAGCTTTCTTCGCATAGAACAGCGACTGAGATAAAATGACCCAATCTGCTTCCATGGCGTATTTTTGGATTCCGCCACTGTCACTTGCTCCTGATTCAGTCCACGAGATCATTAGGGATTTGTCGTTTATGCAATTTCTTAAAATGAACTGTCAGCTTCTTCTATATTTTGAAATATTAAAACTTCCTCCCCTATTTTCATGTATGAAGCACAAAAGTTTATCTCTTGATTAAAGTTTGCTGAAATGAGATTTTTCCCTCTACAATCACTAACATCCCTCACCACAGAGTGTGACATACTGAAACGTGTCAGGTTCCAGCTGGAAAGTCTAAAAAATAACCTCGAAAATAGCAATCAATTCGCCTATTGTGCAGGAATAGTGGATCTTGGTGGATGGTTCATTACAAATCTACAGTAACATCAGGAAAGTCATCATCAATAATTGAATCTATTCCATACTGTACATCTTCAGTAAAAGAAAATCCTGGTGTTTACGATGCAACCATATATAAGGAAACATTGTACTGATTTGTTTATCATTTGTAACCAAACTTGTGTTCAGAAGAATTTCTCAGATGACCCTCTTGTTTTCCCCTAAACGCCCACCCTCCCCCTTCAAGTACAAGGCTGAAAGGGTTAGCTTTTATCACAGAGGTATCAAAGTCCACACAGAGCTCTCTCATTGCCTGCACTGAAGCTAAGCAAACTTCCCAGAGAATGTCCACCTAGGGAATCTGTCATGTACTAGACACAATCCTGCACATTTCTCAGTGGTGTGCTGCGCTCCATAATGAAAAGAAGCTTGGCTTTCAATGCTATGCAATAAATAAAGCCAAACTAGGGTAGTAGGACCTAATGTGGGAACCTGTCACAGACCCTTGGAGCACCAGGAAAGTGTCCCCACCAGCTGCTCTCCAGTCCATGCCTTCCTGGCTCTGGTGCTAGACACTACCTCTCCTGCAGCCACTCCACTTACACGCAGATGACTACTTTATAGTGATGTACAATGTGTAAGTTTCTTGTATTTCCATACTATTATTATATATGGACACAGAATTACCTGTCCGCAACTATGGTGGCTGAAACCTTGTACCCAAGACAGGTAATATCACAAGTTTCACCACCATTATGAATAAGGTGAAATTCCCCAACATTCTCAGCTCCACTATACACAAACTCATGAACTAAGTTTTGCAGAGTATTATTGCTCCAGACATTATCAGTGCAGGGTGGGATGCCACATCCATGTGTTGACCCCAGAGACAGTATAGTCCTACAAGTTCAGCTTGCATTGTAATCTATATTGGGGTACAGTCAGGATCCCCTGATAAGCGTATGACTACTCATTATGCTGTGGTAGAGGAGATGCTGAGACTTCTAGTTCTGCAATCATTACAACATGACTAGCTGGTCTAGATGGTCAGACCTCTGTGTAACCTGTGGATCGTCCTGCTCAGCACAGAACATGGGGGCTTGCACAGTAATGACCCCCTAGACAACATATTACATCACAGGGTCAGCCCCACATGGGGGTAGAAAAGTTCTGGGAATGCAGATGAGCATGAAACAAGCAGTGACATTACCTCTCCCATGTTGATGTAGCCATACTTGCTAGCTATCCTGTCGGCTTCCTGAGCTCCCCCTTTTATCCTCACAGCCCAGTGGTTGGTGTATATACGAGCCCAGCATGTAGGTACAAGAATCCCCAGCAGCACAGTCAGGACGAAGAGCAGCAATTGACAAGCCATGATCTGCCCTGCTGTCCCTGCAGACAAGGAGCCCTGCTCCTCAGAGAGGGGGCGAGCACTCAGGACAGGTGAGGGCGCACTCCAGCACTGCACGCTCCAGGATCAGCCCAGCAGATAGTGGAGAAAAGTTCCCAGGCACTTGGATGGCCCCCTGCTTGTCTCCTCACTTTGGGATTACCCTGCACTGGGACTCTAGGCTCCTGCTGCCAAGTGCTAAGCTGGATGTCCTGCTTCTTGAGAGCTTCGTTTCCAGTGCTGGAGCTACACTATGCCAGGGTGCCAATTCAGTGCCCTCCTCGCACGCTCCCTGCACCTAGCTGTGACTGTGGGCTATGAGTGTAGACAGCAGTTCTCTCCGTCTCTCTCACTGCATAAATGACTGCCCCCCTTCTGCTCTCCTCCCGTCCGAAACCAACAGTACCCAGATGGAAGGGAGAGGCGGAGGCTGCAGGCTCAGTGTCCCTCCTACTCCTACTATCCCACCCTCCCCTGCCACTCACAGTGCACGGAGATGCCCTCACCTAGCTGTGAGGTACAAGGGGCACAGAGGGTGGTTATTACCTCATAGGCTCAGTGTCCCTCCTACTCCTACTATCCCACCCTCCCCTGCCACTCACAGTGCACGGAGATGCCCTCACCTAGCTGTGAGGTACAAGGGTCACTGAGGGTGGTTATTACCTCACAGGCACAGTGTCCCTCCTACTCCTACTATCCCACCCTCCCCTGCCACTCACCCTCAGTGCACGGAGATGCCCTCACCTAGCTGTGAGGTACAAGGGGCACTGAGGGTGGTTACCTCACAGGCACAGTGTCCCTCTGACTACTACTATCCCACCCTCCCCTGCCACTCACACTCAGTGCACAGAGATGCCCTCACCTAGCTGTGAGGTACAAGGGGCACTGAGGGTGGTTACCTCACAGGCTCAGTGTCCCTCCTACTATCCCACCCTCCCCTGCCACTCACACTCAGTGCACGGAGATGCCCTCACCTAGCTGTAAGGTACAAGGGGCACTGAGGGTGGTTACCTCACAGGCTCAGTGTCCCTCCGACTCCTACTATCCCACCCTCCCCTGCCACTCACAGTGCACGGAGATGCCCTCACCTAGCTGTGAGGTACAAGGGTCACTGAGGGTGGTTATTACCTCACAGGCTCAGTGTCCCTCCTACTCCTACTATCCCACCCTCCCCTGCCACTCACAGTGCACGGAGTTGCCCTCACCTAGCTGTGAGGTACAAGGGGCACTGAGGGTGGTTACCTCACAGGCTCAGTGTTCCTCCTACTCCTACTATCCCACCCTCCCCTGCCACTCACAGTGCACGGAGATGCCCTCACCTAGCAGTGAGGTACAAGGGGCACAGAGGGTGGTTATTACCTCATAGGCTCAGTGTCCCTCTTATTCCTACTATCCCACCCTCCCCTGCCACTCACAGTGCACGGAGATGCCCTCACCTAGCTGTGAGGTACAAGGGGCACTGAGGGTGGTTATTACCTCACAGGCACAGTGTGCCTCCTACTATCCCACCCTCCCCTGCCACTCACACTCAGTGCACGGAGATGCCCTCACCTAGCTGTGAGGTACAAGGGGCACTGAGGGTGGTTATTACCTCACAGGCACAGTGTCCCTCCTACTCCTACTATCCCACCCTCCCCTGCCACTCACACAGTGCACGGAGATGCCCTCACCTAACTGTGAGGTACAAGGGGCACTGAGGGTGGTTACCTCACAGGCACAGTGTCCCTCTGACTACTACTATCCCACCCTCCCCTGCCACTCACACTCAGTGCACAGAGATGCCCTCACCTAGCTGTGAGGTACAAGGGGCACTGAGGGTCGTTATTACCTCACAGGCACAGTGTCCCTCCTCCTACTCCTACTATCTCACCCTCCCCTGCCACTCACAGTGCACGGAGATGCCCTCACCTAGCTGTAAGGTACAAGGGGCACTGAGGGTGGTTACCTCACAGGCTCAGTGTCCCTCCGACTCCTACTATCCCACCCTCCCCTGCCACTCACAGTGCACGGAGATGCCCTCACCTAGCTGTGAGGTACAAGGGGCACTGAGGGTGGTTACCTCACAGGCTCAGTGTCCCTCCGACTCCTACTATCCCACCCTCCCCTGCCACTCACACTCAGTGCACAGAGATGCCCTCACCTAGCTGTGAGGTACAAGGGTCACTGAGGGTGGTTATTACCTCACAGACACAGTGTCCCTCCTACTCCTACTATCCCACCCTCCCCTGCCACTCACACTCAGTGCACGGAGATGCCCTCACCTAGCTGTGAGGTACAAGGGTCACTGAGGGTGGTTATTACCTCACAGGCACAGTGTCCCTCCTACTCCTACTATCCCACCCTCCCCTGCCACTCACACTCAGTGCACGGAGATGCCCTCACCTAGCTGTGAGGTACAAGGGGCACTGAGGGTGGTTACCTCACAGGCACAGTGTCTCTCATATTACTACTATCCCACCCACCCCTGCCATTCACACTCAGTGCACGGAGATGCCCTCACCTAGCTGTGAGGTACAAGGGGCACTGAGGGTGGTTATTACCTCACAGGCTCAGCGTCACGATTAGCGCACACCGTCCCTCTGTTTCCTGCATGTGTATAAATACATACATAGCATTGTACACACATCAGAACGGTGCCCCACCCATCTGTGTGTCCTCACCAAGGCTGTGCGCGTCCATACATCGCATTATCCTGTACCAAAATTAGCACATTTTGTACAAAATGTGTTAAAAAGTGTAACACAGGCACGTCTAAGGTCAAAGAATGAAAAATGGCGTAAAAAAGAACCACACATTCCTTGTTTTGGAAAAGCGCCCCGCTCTCCTGGTGCACCAGGATCTCTCCCCACTGCAGTGACTGGCATACGTTTTGGGCAATGTGGGGGTATGTGCACACAACGCCTTAGGTCGATTCCAAAAATGCTAAAATGAACAAACATGCGTTTCTGTGAAAAAAACAACTTGCTGTGCACATATTCAGGCTTTTGAACGTCTTGTAACTGCTTTTGGACTCGCAATCCGCCAAGCTGTTAAATGAAGGTGGCATGTACATTTTTTCGGCGGTTTCCGCTCAGAAGATGCTCTGTAATTTACAGGTTAATTGGAAATCTCAAAAGATGCTCAGACATCTTTCGGAGCGTTTTGCCTTCGTGTTTGGTTACAAAAAAAACCTGTAGCAGTTTCTTCATTATTCAATGGAATGAAAAAAAAGACTGGCATACAACAGTAGAAAATACTTCATAAAAACCATGGAAAAATCCTCTGCAGGTGAAAACAAAACATCCGAAAAACGTTCAGGAAACGACTGAAAAAACGACACAAATGTTTCCATGAAAGAAAAATGTTTTGAAGTGTTTTCTGCTTCAAAAACGTAGCTCAAGCTTAAGACTGTGTGCATACGATTAGTTTTTGGTGATTTTTTGAGATATTTTAGCTGCATCAAAAACACAGCACCTTACAGTTTCAGCAAAGTGGATGGGATTTATAGAATTCTCAGGACCACTGGACTTTCTATTTATGCAGCGTAAACTGACCTGTGGTGCGTGTTTCAAATCTGCAACATGTCAATTTCCTGCGTTTATGCTGAATTATCTGTGTAAATTTTTCCATAGACTTGCATATGATGCAGAAACTCCGCAGGTAAAAAACGCACATGCATTTTATTGTATTTCTGCGGCAAAAACATATTTAAAGCACATGCAATCCGCACATGACTGTATCAATAACACATTTTGTCAACGTGATAGAAACAAATGTAAAAAAAAAAAACCTACAAAAAGACAGTGAAAAAATGCAAGTAATCTAATTTACTTAATAGGAGCATAAATGGTGCAGAAGATCTGAAGCAAAACTCACTAAAAACTCATCGCAGAAACGAAGACCAAAAAATACATCTTTTGCACATACCATAAGACTAGATTTTATATAGAATTTATATAGATTGTCATGTTTTTCTTAGAGTTTTTATATGGTTTTTTTTTCTAGCTTATTTTGGTTTACGACTAGTGATGAGCGAATATACCCGTTACTCGAAATTTCCAGAGCACGCTCGGGGGTCCTCCGAGTATTTTTTAGTGCTCGGAGATTTAGTTTTTCTTGCCGCAGCTGAATGATTTACATCTGTTAGCCAGCAAACGTACATGTGGGGGTTCCCTAGCAGCCAGGCAACCCAACTAGTGACTAGTTTTTCCATATAGGAGGTCTTGAAGTTGTCAGCACTAACAGAGGCTTTTGTACAAAGTATTAAGTAAATTTCAGTAAGCGTGTCCAATACTTTATCCCTGTGTCACTTCTCATTATTACACATAACTTAATTTATGCACATCTATGGTTTATTTATTTGCCTGTGTGAATTAGAGGGGTTGCTATCGACATCTGGTGAGAATGTCATGTCAATAGCACCATTAAAAATATATTTTCTTAGAAAATTGGTGATGTGAACTTTTCCCACCATTAATGTCACCTATAGGCCAGAGTTATGGTCTCATCCAAGAGAATCGGGTTGATTATGATAATGACACTCTGATTAGAGTTTCATCAAAGTGTCAGCATAATGTAAACTGATTCTCTCAAATGAGAGAAGTGGAGCACACTGCGAGGGGAAGTGCTAGTAAATCGGCCTGCACTCAGTATGTCATCTGATGGCATTCCAATGTTTTCCATGCACCCATAGATTTGAATGGGTGAGTGTCTTCCAATTTCAGAGTGAAATTTCAGTATGTTATGATTCTGTCAGTGAAAAAAAAAATCAGTAATCAGTAACCCTTTAAATAACATTGGTCCAAGCGCTATCCGATAAAAATGGGATAGCACTCATCTGATGTATGCCATGGTGTGATCGAGCCCATAAGCTGAACAATTCAATTGGAAAACAAACTGAAATCTTTTCAGGTGGAAACAGAAAAATAAAGAACAAAAATAATGTGGTTGCATAAATATACACACCCTTAAACTAATGCTTTGTTAAAGTACCCTGTGAATTTATGACTTAATTCAGTATTTTTGGGTAGAATTGCATCAGCACATCTAGAGTTAGCATCCTTTCCCCACTCTTTCATACAATAGTGCTCCAAATAGCAGAGGCCTGAAGAGTTTGTTGCAAAATTGACTAATAGTTGGAGCTGTTCATAATTCCCTCCACCATGACAATATTTATATGTTATCAGGGGTGCTAAAAGGCTATTAATATTTGTGGAGGGCTCAGATAGCTTCATTACTTTTAATGGGGCATTAACAATGTTTAGAGGACATTATTACTTTCTATGGGGCATTGAAGGGACATGATTATTCTTTGGAGCACTAGGGCATTATTAGTTGATACAGGGACACTTAGGGCATTATTAGTTTTTCAGGAGCAAAAAGACGGCACTACTACTTTCTATGGCACACTTTTGTGCTATTACTAAATAATAATGCTCCCTATATTATTATTTTGTTGGGTACCCGTACCATCCAAACAGCCACAAAGGTGGCATTGTTACTATGTGGGTACAAAGAGGAGTACTGTTGCTGCATAAAAAAGTAGATGCAGCGCTAGGGAGAAAACATTGCAGCAACAGGCTCAGCATTAGGTATCAGCAAGATGGAGAGTTTATGTAGGTTGGGAATAGGTAGGGATAGTGCTGGAAATGTGAGAAGTGAAATAAGTCTGTGTTGTAAACTCTCCAGCAGGGCCGATTTTAGACAGGAGATAAAAGTTTAAAGTGGGACCCAAAATGCTAACATTTTGCACCACCACAAAGAAACATTTTGGTTGCATTTATATGCGCTGAGTTCAGACTGTTAAATGAGCTTGATCGGCAATATTAAAATGATTTGGCGCTTGTTCCAGCCTCTTTACACAGTCTGACAAAAAATAAAGGTACCGTCACATTAAGCGACGCTGCAGCGATATAGACAACGATGCCGATCACTGCAGCGTCGCTGTTTCGTCGTTGTGTGGTCGCTGGAGAGCTGTCACACAGACAGCTCTCCAGCGACTAACGATGCCGAAGCCCCCGGGTAACCAGGGTAAACATCGGGTTACTAAGCGCAGGGCCGCGCTTAGTAACCCGATGTTTACCCTGGATACCAGTGTAAATGTAAAAAAAACCAAACACTACATACTTACATTCCGGTGTCTGTCGCGTCCCCCGGCATCCGCTTCCCTGCACTGTGTAAGCGCCGGCCCTAAAGCAGAGCGGTGACGTCACCGCTGTGCTCTGCTTTACGACCGGCAGGCGCTGACACAGTGCAGGGAAGCGGACGGCGGGGGACGTGACAGACATCAGAAGGTGAGTATGTAGTGTTTGGTCTTTTTTACATTTACAATGGTAACCAGGGTAAATATCGGGTTACTAAGCGCGGCCCTGCGCTTAGTAACCCGATGTTTACCCTGGTTACCAGTGAAGACATCGCTGAATCCACGTCACACACACCGATTCAGCGATGTCAGCGGGTGATCCAGCGACGAAATAAAGTTCTGGCCTTCTAGCTCCGACCAACGATGTCACAGCAGGATCCTGATCGCTGCTGTGTGTCAAACACAACGATATCGCTATCCAGGATGCTGCAACGTCACTGATCGCTATCGTTATCGTTGTTAAGTTGTTCAGTGTGAAGGTACCTTAATAGGCACAGAACTATCACTAGTAGATCAATCTGTCCTAAGGTATCATGTTATCAGCAGCACATCTGCAGTTTACGCCAGGTGATGTGCTGCTAAGAACAATGATTTTTGTTCCAGTGAGAACAATCTAATCACCTGATGAATAAGCAGCATTTTGCTCTTTTGTTGGGCGATGTTTACGCCTATGATGAACTCTCATCTACGCTGATAAGATTTATGAATGTACACACTACATACACATTATGTGACACAAACGTACGTTACACATACACATATGTAGATACATATAGCACACATACATAGTACATATATGGATCGCCCCCATAGGGCAGTGGGGTACTCGGCATCGGGTCCTTCGGTTCTCAAGGGGGATGTCACGGTGTCTGACCCGGTCCATGGCCCTAGGGACGTCCGTTGTAAAAGGGGGGAAAGGTCTTTAAAGAGATAATGTTCGTGACGCCACCTGTGGTATTTGGTCAGGGTGACCGACGCTGCTTAGGGGTCCGCTGGGGTGATGTTATGGCAGCTAGATGGTATACATTCCCACAGGTTTAGTGTATCCCCAGGGCTTCCCAGAGTGTAGATGGTGGATGGTGTGAGGCGCAGTGAAGAACAAGGACACAAGGTTGCAGTCTCTTTACCTTTTTACTGAAGGCTTCACCATCCACAGTCCAGAGCACTAGATCACAGGGCAGGCAGAGTCCGGCAGGTTTGGAGGCAATTCCAGAGTCCCAGGTGGAAATCAGTAGCCTTCCTCTAGCGCCTGGGTGTTGTAGCACCTTACTGCTGAGCCTCTCATAAGTTCCTCACAACTGTTGTAGATGTTCTAGATGTTATGTCTCTCTCTGTCCCCCAGATGGATAGGAACAAACCCGTATGACTGATGGCCTGAGGCTTTTTACAGGGACTCTAGCACGCCCCAGCCCCCACAAGTTGTAACTGTGCCTCCTGGGTATAGGTCGGGCAGGTAACGTGGAATTAGCTGTCCTGCCGGTCTCTGGCGCAAGGCATAGAGACTGTTGCTCCCTCGGTGTTCTGGCTACCGGATCCTGCGCCTTAGAAGGAGGCAGCCTTTGCAGGGCAGAACTCCTTCCCTCTTCCCATTGGAAAAAATAAAGTTGGATCCAAATGGCCGACTTCAAAATGCCTGCAATGGTCACCACCCATCTTGAAAAGTTTTCCCCCTACCATATGTGCCACAAACAGGAAGTTGATATCACCCGCCATTCCCATTTTATTTAGGTGTATCCATATAAATGGCCCACCCTGTACAAAACTGATATAGCAAAAGAGTGCAAGTCTCAAGGTACCAACTCAGAATCCTCCATATACGAGGGGCATTCATTAAAGATTTCCCTTGCACATGTGTAATGATATGTCTCTATAGGTTACGTGCCAATTTGCAACTCAGAAGTGATAACGGTCGTGATTTTACAGGTACTGAAGTGGTGTGAGGTTTGATAATGGACCCAGTGGAATACAGAGCAGTCATCAAGTTTCTTTACTTGAAAAGCCGCACACCAAAAGAGACGTTCGATGAGATGCAAGAAGATAATGATGATGATTCCCCATCATATGATATAGTCAAGAACTGGCATCGTCAATTCAAATGTGGTCGGACTTCGGTGCAAACAGCTCCATTTCCAGGGCGACCCCACACTACTATTGATGAACACACCATCCAGCAAGTGGAGGTTGCCATTTTGGAAAATCGCCACATAACCATTCGCCACCTAGCCCAAAATGTCAAGATTATTGTGGGGTCCGTGGAAAAAAATCATCCAAGACCATCTTCACATGCATATGGTATCCGCTTGCTGGGTTTCACGGCTGCTCACATCTTTCCAGAAGCAGGAACGAGTCCTTGGAAACCAGGAGAACTTTTTCAACAGATTGATCACACAGGATGAAAGCTGGGTCCATCACTATGATCCTGAGACTAAAGTCCAGTCAATGCAATGGAAGCATCATAACTCACCGCCTCCAAAGAAGGCACATGCCCAACCGTCAGCAGGCCAGGTCATGCTCACAGTATTTTGTGACCAGCACGGAGTAGTATTGATGGATTTCCTAGCAAAGGGTACCATGGTCACTGGGGCATACTATGCTTCACTGCTGCGGAAATTGGGGGAGGCTATTAAAACCAAGAGATGTGGCATGCTCACCAAAGTTGTCCGCCTTCTGCAAGACAATGCAGCAGTTCACAACTCACATGTTGCCCAAATGGAAGCATGCTTCTGTGGCTTTGAAATTTTACCGCATCCCCCATATTCACCCGACCTCGCACCATCGGACTTCCACCTCTTTCCAACAATGAAGTTATTTTTGAAGGGTAAGCATTTTCCAGATGATGAGACTCTGATTTCTGAAGTCACATCATGGCTTTTGGAGCAACCTTCAACAAGGGAGTTACAGTTGCTTAAACAGATAAGAGAAGTGTGTGTCCCTAGGTGGCACCTATGTAGCGAAGGACTAATAACTGTGCCAAGTTTCATTGCTCTCAGTCCACAGGAAGTGGGTCAGGGGAAATCTTTAATGAACGCCCCTTGAACAGTGCGTGCAACAAAATGGCATCACTCCAGGCATGGAATAGTGAAAATAACATACCAATGTATGTGTGAGGATTCAGCTCTTCAAAGTGAGAGCCTTTCTCAAGTATATATATATACAGTCATATGAAAAAGTTTGGGCACCCCTATTAATCTTAAGCTTAATGTTTTATACAAATAGTTTTTTTTGCAACAGCTATTTCAGTTTCATATATCTAATAACTGTTGGACACAGTAATGTTTCTGCCTTGAAATGAGGTTTATTGTACTAACAGAAAATGTGCAATCTGCATTCAAACAAAATTTGACAGGTGCATAAGTATGGGCACCCTTATCATTTTCTTGTTTTAAATACTCCTACCTACTTTTTACTGACTTACTAAAGCACTAAAGCACTTTTTTTGGTTTTGTAACCTCATTGAGCTTTGAACTTCATAGCCAGGTGTATGCAATCATGAGAAAAGCTACTTAAAGTGGCCACTTGCAAGTTGTTCTCCTGTTTGAATCTCCTCTGAAAAGTGGCATCATGGGCTCCTCAAAACAACTCAATTGATCTGAAAACAAAGATTATTCAACATAGTTGTTCAGGGGAAGGATACAAAAAGCTGTCTCAGAGATTTAACCTGTCAGTTTCCACTGTGAGGAACATAGTAAGGAAATGGAAGAACACAGGTACAGTTCTTGTTAAGGCCAATAGTGTCAGGCCAAGAAAAACATCAGAAGGGCAGAGAAGAAGAATGGTGAGATCAGTCAAGGACAATCCTCAGACCACCTCCAGAGAGCTGCAGCATCAACTTGCTGCAGATGGTGTCACTGTGCATCGGTCAACTATACAACGCACTGTGTTTTTTTGCTGCCATGCATAACGCCTTTTTGTATGACCAAACAACTCAAACTTGGTTTCATCAGTCCACAGGACCTTCTTCCAAAAAGAAATTGGCTTCTCCAAATGTGCATTAGCATACCTCAGCCAACTCTGTTTGTGGCGTGCTTGCAGAAACGGCTTCTTTCGCATCACTCTCCCATAGAGCTTCTCCTTGTGCAAAGTGCGTTTTTTATAAAACATTAAGCTTAAGATTAATAGGGGTGCCCAAACTTTTTCATATGACTGTATATGCATATATATATATTGTAAGGCTGCAGTAGCATCGTACGCAGTGAAGAAGCAGTGACCCACAAATTCCAGCACAAAAGTCTCTTTTAATGTGTTTCTTCACAGCACTAAAGTCCATTTCACATAAATGCATATAACTTCAGTGGATATTAACAGTGACCAGTTTACACCGGTTCTGAGCAATACATATCACATGGCTTTTGATTTGCAATCCCTAAACAGGCCAGACTTCCCTTGTCCAGTTTCCCTGGGTGACCGCATGCCATCTCACAGTCTCTTCATGTCTCCATACACACAGCCTCATATGTTGCAGACACTACACACGCCAGCCCTCCTCTGACTAGTTCTCGTGGGTGTCCTGCATCGCTGTTTCACAGTCTCTTACAGACTCTTTACTCACACAGTCGTACACAGTTCAGGATATCCTCCGGATAGCAGCCGGGCACCATATCCACCTGTTTGCAATCGTTGCACATGCTAGTCCTCTTTTGGGCACAGGACATCCACCTCCAGGCACAGGACTGTCCTCATCCGACTCCTTCGGGCACAGGACATCCAACTCCGGGCACAGGACTGTCCACATCTGAGACCTGTACCTTGGACGACTTGCATCTCTGTGTACGCTGCGGGTGCCAGGCTATTCAGCTGCCCTGGGTGCTGGCTCTGCTGGCCTGTGCCTCCATGCACTCTGCAGAACAGCACCCACCATACTGACACTGACGTGCACCTCGCACACCTGGCCTGACCTGACCTGACACCCCCATACCCCTTACTGCAGGGTTTTTAAACACACACAAACCTGTAGCCTTCAGTCACCTGGAAAACCCGGACCGGAAATCCATGACTCTCATTCACACCTATGGACTTCATCCATCTGCATGCACATTCTGGTAAGAACAAACAGCACCCCCTAGCTGTATCAGAGGCCACAGCCTCACATATCCTCCCCCTTGTTCATACCTGTGGGGTTGAACACTTGTTACCCCGTATGAGCACGAGATAATAAGGCATCCGTATGACCCTTTAACATCCCCGCCCAAAACGTTTTCAGTTTCTCCTGCCAATACCTCTAGGGAAAGCCGATCGGGATTACACTCTGACCCTAATTTGGCGACCCCTATGGCAGGTATCTCAATATTTTCTACGCCCAAAACAGTACATAACACACTCTCTGCTGTAACTGCAGCGCCTCTAGCTGCTGCTGCCAGAACTGCAGCTCCTGCTGCGCAGACTTCGTGGACCCACCGATCCACAGCAAATCTTCGTAACCCCACCGAGTTACCGCCAGAAGCCTTCAATCTTCATGGCCCCGCCGAGCCACAGCAAGGCTGTCTTGAGGGGAAAAAAAAATTTCCAGCCGACTTTGCACAATGCTATGCAGCGCGCTTTGGGGTATGCCTCAGTTCACACTGCCCTCATTCTCCACCATATGTAAGGCTGCAGTAGCATCGTACGCAGTGAAGAAGCAGTGACCACAAATTCCAACACAAAAGTCTCTTTTAATGTGTTTCTTCACAGCATTAAAGTCCATTTCACATAAATGCATATAACTTCAGTGGATATTAACAGTGACCAGTTTACACCGGTTCAAAGCAATACATATCACATGGCTTTAGATTTGCGGTCCCTAAACAGGCCAGACTTCCCTTGTCCAGTTTCCCTGGGCAACTGCACGCCATCTCACAGTCTCTTCATGTCTCCATTAGTGTTGAGCATTCCGATACCGCAAGTATCGGGTATCGGCCGGTACTTGCCGTATCGGAATTCCGATACCGAGATCCGATACTTTTGTTGTATCGGGAATCGGTATCGGGATTAATATCAATGTGTAAAAGAAAGAATTAAAATAAAAAATAGGGATATACTCACCTCTCCGGCGGCCCCTGGACTTTACCGCCGTAACCGGGAGCCGTTGTACCTAAGAATGCGCGCTTGAAGGGCCTTAGATGATGTCACGGCGCTCTGATTGGTCCGTAGCGCTCGCGTGACCGCTACGCGACCAATCACAAAGCCGTGACGTCACCTAAGGTCTTTCAAGCGCTTGAAAGACCTTAGGTGACGTCACGGCTTTGTGATTGGTCGCGTAGCGGTCACGCGACCGCTACGCGACCAATCAGAAGCTGCGGACGTCTTCTAAGGTATTTCAAGCGCTTGAAAGACCTTAGGTGACGTCACGGCTTTGTGATTGGTCGCGTAGCGGTCACGCGACCGCTACGGACCAATCAGAGCGCCGTGACGTCATCTAAGGCCCTTCAAGCACGCATTCTTAGGTACAACGGCTCCCGGTTAAGGCGGTAAAGTCCAGGGCGCATCAGAGGGTGAGTATATCCCTATTTTTTATTTTAATTCTTTCTTTTACACATTGATATGGATCCCAGGGCCTGAAGGAGAGTTTCCTCTCCTTCAGACCCTGGGAACCATACAGGATACCGTCCGATACTTGGTGTCCCATTGACTTGTATTGGTATCGGGTATCGGTATCGGATTAGATCCGATACTTTGCCGGTATCGGCCGATACTTTCTGATACCGATACTTTCAAGTATCGGACGGTATCGCTCAACACTAGTCTCCATACACACAGCCTCATATGTTGCAGACACACGCCAGCCCGTGACTCTCATGCACACCTATGGACTTCATTCGTCTGCATGCACATTCTGGGGAGAACAAACAGCGCCCCCTAGCTGTATTAGAGGCCACAGCCTCACAATATATATACATATATATGTATATATGTATATATAAAATGACTGCAGAATTCATTGATAAGTCAGGATATAAAGAGCATTCTAGCATTCTATAGGTAAAAATCATGAATTGGATTGTCATTACTCACAAAGTAAACTACATTGTAGTTAATAAGAGAGAATATGATTGATCATGGCACTCTTAGTAGCATGAACTGTTGTGATCCGCTTTTTGGGCTCCCCTAGTGGTGGCTGGTGGTACTGGAGACTTGTGTGTTCTTTTCTGCCTCAGCTCACCTGCTTCCATCAGTTTTGGGAGTTCCCTATTTAGCCTTGCTCTCCAGTCACTTCCTTGCCGGTCATCATTGTAACCTGAGTCTTTCAGTTGCATGTTCCTGCTACCAGTCTGCTGATCAGCTAAGTGGACTCTTGTCCTTTTTGTTTTGTATTTTTTGTCCAGTTTACAGTTTGTCATTTCCTGTTACTGGAAGCTCTTGTGGACTGAAATTGCCACTCCTGTGTCATGAGTTGACACAGGAGTCTTAAAGTAATTTCAGGATGGGTTTTTGAAAGGGTTTTTCAGCTGACCGTGAAGTCCTCTTTTGTATCCTTCCTCTATCTAGTAAGTGGACCTCGCTTTGCTAAATCTACCTTCATACTGTGTATGTCTTTTCCTCTGAACTCACCGTTAATATATGTGGGGGCTACTATCATCTTTGGGGAATTTCACTAGAGGTAAGCCAGGTCTGTTCCTTCCTCTTCCAGGCGTAGTTAGTTCTCCGGCTGGCGCGTGGCATCTAGGCAGCCGTAGGAATGCTTCCTGGCTACTGTTAGTTGTGTGGTAGATTTAGGTCACGGTCAGCTTGAGTTTCCATCACCCGAGGGCTAGTCTGTTATTTTGTGTTTCTGATGTTTCCATGCCATTGGGGAATCATGACAGTATGACCGGACACTGTTAAAGTAATTGGCAGAAGAAAGGAGAGTAAAAGAAGTCTGTAGATTTTTTTTTTTTTTTTTTTCCTCACATGTTTGCTACTTAGTTGGCTCAGTTGTATTTCTGCTCTATTTACAGCCTTGCCTTTCTCTCCTTCTAATCCTTGAATGGCTCTGATCTCTCCGGTTTAAGGATGGACTCTCAGAGTTTGGCTGCAGGTTTAAATAATCTTGCTACGAAGGTTCAGAATTTACAAGATTATGTTATACGTACTCCTATTTCTGAACCTAAGATTCCTACACCAGAGGTATTTTCCGGAGATAGATCTCGGTTTCTGAATTTCAAATGTAATTGTAAATTATTCCTTTCTCTCAGACCTCACTCCTCTGGAGATCCTGTTCAGCAGGTTAAGATTGTGATTTCTTTGCTGCGAGGTGACCCTCAAAATTGGGCATTTTCATTGACACCAGGGGATCCTGTGTTGCTCAATGTGGATGCGTTTTTTCTGGCTTTAGGGTTGCTGTATGAGGAACCTAATTTGGAGATTCAAGCTGAAAAAGCTTTAATAGCCCTGTCTCAAGGGCAAGATGAAGCTGAGATATACTGCCAAAAATTTCGTAAATGGTCTGTGCTTACTCAGTGGAATGAGTGTGCCCTAGCGGCAATTTTCAGAGAAGGCCTTTCTGATGCCGTTAAGGATGTCATGGTGGGGTTTCCTACGCCCACAGGTCTGAATGAGTCCATCACAATGGCGATTCAGATTGATCGGCGTTTGCGGGAGCGCAAACCCGTGCACCATTTGGCGGTATCTTCTGAAGGGACGCCAGAGAAAATGCAATGTGACAGAATTCTGTCAAGAAGCGAGCGGCAGAATTATAGGCGCAAAAATGGCTTGTGCTTCTACTGTGGTGATTCCACGCATGTTATATCAGCATGCTCTAAACGTACTAGGAAGGTTGACAAGTCTGTTTCTATTGGCACTTTACAGTCTAAATTTCTTCTGTCTGTAACTCTGATTTGTTCATTATCAGTTATTACCGTGGATGCCTATGTGGACTCTGGCGCCGCTCTGAGTCTCATGGATTGGTCCTTCGCCAGGCGCTGTGGGTTTGATTTGGAGCCTCTGGAAGTTCCTATACCTCTGAAGGGTATTGATTCTACACCTCTGGCTTGTAATAGACCACAGTTATGGACGCAAGTGACTATGCGTATGACTCCAGACCATCAGGAGATGATTCGCTTCCTCGTGTTGCATAGTTTACATGATGTGTTAGTGCTTGGATTGCCATGGTTGCAATCTCATAACCCAGTACTGGACTGGAAGACTATGTCTGTGTTAAGCTGGGGATGTCGGGGGGTTCATGGGGACATACCTTTGGTTTCTATCTCGTCATCTATTCCCTCTGAGGTTCCGGTATTTTTGTCGGATTTTGGGGATATTTTTGAAGAGCCTAAAATTGGTTCTCTCCCTCCCCACAGAGAGTGTGATTGCGCCATAGATCTGATTCCAGGCAGTAAATTTCCAAAGGGTCGTTTGTTTAACCTATCTGTACCTGAGCATGCTGCCATGCGAGAGTATGTTAAGGAGTCCCTGGAAAAGGAACATATTCGTCCTTCTTCATCACCTTTAGGAGCTGGGTTTTTCTTTGTCTCTAAAAAGGATGGCTCGCTGAGGCCTTGTATTGATTATCGACTCCTGAATAAAATTACTGTCAAATATCAGTATCCGTTGCCGCTGCTTACTGATTTGTTTGCTCGCATAAGGGGGGCTAAGTGGTTCTCCAAGATTGATCTCCGTGGGGCGTATAATTTGGTGCGAATTAAGCAAGGGGATGAGTGGAAAACCGCATTTAATACGCCTGAGGGCCACTTTCAGTATTTAGTAATGCCTTTCGGCCTTTCTAATGCACCTTCAGTTTTTCAGTCCTTTATGCATGATATTTTCGTGAATATCTGGATAAATTTATGATTGTGTATTTGGACGATATTTTGATTTTTTCTGAGGACTGGGAGTCTCATGTTCAGCAGGTCAGGAGGGTTTTTCAGGTCTTGCGGGAGAATTCTCTGTGTGTAAAGGGTTCTAAGTGTGTTTTTGGGGTTCAAAAGATTTCCTTTTTGGGGTACATTTTTTCCCCTTCTTCTGTTGAGATGGACCCTGTCAAGGTTCGGGCTATTTGTGACTGGACGCAGCCTACTTCTCTAAAGGGTCTTCAGAAGTTCTTGGGCTTTGCTAATTTTTATCGTCGATTTATAACTGTTTTTTCTGGTGTTGCTAAGCCTCTTACGGATTTGACTAAGAAGGGTGCTGATGTTGCCAATTGGTCCTCTGCCGCTGTGGAGGCCTTTCGGGAACTTAAGCGCCGCTTTTCGTCTGCCCCTGTGTTGCGCCAGCCTGATGTCTCTCTCCCCTTTCAGGTTGAGGTCGATGCTTCCGAGATCGGAGCGGGGGCGGTTTTGTCGCAGAAAAGTTCCGATTGCTCAGTGATGAGACCTTGTGCGTTCTTTTCTCGAAAATTTTCTGCCGCCGAAAGAAATTATGATGTCGGTAATCGGGAACTTTTGGCCATGAAGTGGGCATTTGAGGAGTGGCGTCATTGGCTTGAGGGTGCTAGACATCAGGTGGTGGTTTTGACTGATCACAAGAATCTGATTTATCTTGAGTCTGCCAGGCGCCTGAATCCTAGACAGGCGCGCTGGTCGTTGTTTTTCTCTCGGTTTAATTTTGTGGTCTCATATCTACCAGGTTCTAAGAATGTGAAGGCAGATGCCCTTTCTAGGAGTTTTGAGCCTGATTCCCCTGGTGATTCGGAACCTACAGGTATCCTTAAGGATGGGGTGATATTATCCGCTATTTCCCCAGATCTGCGACGTGCTTTGCAAGAGTTTCAGGCGGATAGACCTGATCGCTGTCCACCTGGTAGACTGTTTGTTCCTGATGATTGGACCAGTAGAGTCATCTCGGAGGTTCATTCTTCTACGCTGGCGGGTCATCCTGGAATTTTTGGTACCAGGGATTTGGTGGCTAGATCCTTCTGGTGGCCATCTCTGTCTCGAGATGTGCGTGTTTTTGTGCAGTCTTGTGATGTGTGTGCTCGGGCCAAGCCTTGTTGTTCTAGGGCTAGCGGGTTGTTGTTGCCCTTGCCTATTCCGAAGAGGCCTTGGACGCACATCTCGATGGACTTTATTTCTGATCTTCCTGTCTCTCAGAGGATGTCTGTTATCTGGGTGGTGTGTGACCGTTTTTCTAAGATGGTTCATTTGGTGCCATTGCCGAAGTTGCCTTCCTCGTCTGAGTTGGTTCCTTTGTTTTTTCAAAATGTGGTTCGCTTGCATGGTATTCCTGAAAATATCGTTTCTGATAGGGGTACCCAGTTCGTTTCTAGATTTTGGCGGGCATTCTGTGCCAGGTTGGGCATTGATTTGTCTTTTTCGTCTGCCTTCCATCCTCAGACTAATGGCCAGACGGAGCGAACTAATCAGACTTTGGAGACGTATTTGAGGTGTTTTGTGTCTGCGGATCAGGATGATTGGGTTGCCTTTTTGCCGTTGGCGGAGTTTGCTCTTAATAATCGGGCTAGTTCGGCAACTTTGGTTTCCCCTTTCTTTTGCAATTCGGGGTTTCATCCCCGTTTTTCTTCTGGTCAGGCGGAGTCTTCGGATTGTCCTGGAGTAGATGCTGTGGTGGATCGGTTGTATCGGATTTGGGAACAAGTGGTGGACAATTTGAATTTGTCCCAGGAGAGGACTCAGCGGTTTGCTAACCGCCAGCGTCGGGTTGGTCCTCGCCTTCGTGTTGGGGACTTGGTGTGGTTGTCTTCCCGTTTTGTCCCAATGAGGGTTTCTTCTCCTAAATTTAAGCCTCGGTTCATCGGTCCCTATAGGATTTTGGAGATTATTAACCCTGTTTCCTTTCGTTTGGACCTCCCGGCATCTTTCGCTATCCATAATGTGTTCCATCGGTCGTTGTTGCGGAGATACGAGGTGCCGGTGGTTCCTTCTGCTGAGCCTCCTGCTCCTGTGCTGGTTGAGGGTGAATTGGAGTACATTATAGAGAAGATCTTGGACTCCCGTATTTCCAGGCGGAGACTCCAGTATCTGGTTAAATGGAAGGGCTATGGTCAGGAAGATAATTCTTGGGTAACTGCCTCTGATGTTCATGCCTCGGATTTGGTTTGTGCCTTTCATAGGGCTCATCCAGGTCGCCCTGGCGGTTCTTGTGAGGGTTCGGTGCCCCCTCCTTAAGGGGGGGGGGTACTGTTGTGATCCGCTTTTTGGGCTCCCCTAGTGGTGGCTGGTGGTACTGGAGACTTGTGTGTTCTTTTCTGCCTCAGCTCACCTGCTTCCATCAGTTTTGGGAGTTCCCTATTTAGCCTTGCTCTCCAGTCACTTCCTTGCCGGTCATCATTGTAACCTGAGTCTTTCAGTTGCATGTTCCTGCTACCAGTCTGCTGATCAGCTAAGTGGACTCTTGTCCTTTTTGTTTTGTATTTTTTGTCCAGTTTACAGTTTGTCATTTCCTGTTACTGGAAGCTCTTGTGGACTGAAATTGCCACTCCTGTGTCATGAGTTGACACAGGAGTCTTAAAGTAATTTCAGGATGGGTTTTTGAAAGGGTTTTTCAGCTGACCGTGAAGTCCTCTTTTGTATCCTTCCTCTATCTAGTAAGTGGACCTCGCTTTGCTAAATCTACCTTCATACTGTGTATGTCTTTTCCTCTGAACTCACCGTTAATATATGTGGGGGCTACTATCATCTTTGGGGAATTTCACTAGAGGTAAGCCAGGTCTGTTCCTTCCTCTTCCAGGCGTAGTTAGTTCTCCGGCTGGCGCGTGGCATCTAGGCAGCCGTAGGAATGCTTCCTGGCTACTGTTAGTTGTGTGGTAGATTTAGGTCACGGTCAGCTTGAGTTTCCATCACCCGAGGGCTAGTCTGTTATTTTGTGTTTCTGATGTTTCCATGCCATTGGGGAATCATGACAATGAACGCTCTACCGATTCGAATATAACCCATGTGCTTTGGTCCTTAGAAAATTCTGACCTGTTGATCCTTCAGCTATGTTAATGTGCCCCTGCATATATGTTAGGGGAAGCAGTAAACACATTGGTGGCAATTACTCAGATTAAATCTTTTGCTTTACTTGGAGGTTGTCACTTTGTTTTCAGATTTCAGATAAGCAAGCATGTAGCATCAGCCTTATTGTATTTAGATTCCTCACTATTTTCCTATAGATGGCATGCGTCATAAGTATACAAGCCCCGGGGAATGCTACTAGCAATTATTCTATTGAAAATGCCCTTATTAGAATTCCATCTCTGTGCTTTTATTCCACTGAATTGTCTAAGAAATGTGCCTGACACCCTATGTGCAGCCAGCTGTGAGGCCTTGTCCCCAGCTTATCATTAGTGGATACCGTCCTTCCCTCATATATGAGAAAAAGCAAAACACTGTTCTAATTGCAAGAAGACTTTCCAACAAGTTTCTGCCCCACATATATAGACAAATTCTTGTGCGATTACTAGATCAAAAAACAAGGAATGTCAAACATTACATTGCTCATTGATGTCGAGTAATCTGTCTTGCTCCATATAGACTCATTTATATCCTGTAGAGCAAGGGTGGGCAATTGTTTTAATCATGGGGCCCTTCTAGAGTCTGACTGTTGTGGAGGGCAGAATCAACCAGTCAAACTTAATTCTGCTCATTATTATTATTTTATATTAATTGTTATCACTTAATTGAGCAGAATTAAACCTGAGGACTAGTTGGTGCTGTTAATACCTTACATGTTACGATAGGGCTTATTGTAAGATGTATTCTTACATGTAGCAGCTAATTAACACCATGTAATTTACTGATTTTATAAAGTTTATAAAAAACAGTAAATCAAATTACTCTTGTTATTAAGCCATTGTACCTTGATTAGAAGCTCCCAACACAATATTATGCCCCCACAGTCCCTACCCCTACACATAGTATGATGTCTCCAAACAGCCTCTCAAACAGTATGATGTCCCCTCACAAAGTATGTCACAGAGCCCCCCACATAAATAATGTCCCCATACAACCCCCTTGCACAGAATTATGTCCCTACACAACCCCATTACATAATATCTTCACACAGCCCTCCATAAAAAATATCTTTAAATAGCCCCTCACACCATATGCAACCCCTCGAACAGTAAGTTTGCCCCTCATACAGCCCCTTGCAGAGTATTATGTCCCCACACATTCCCTTGCACAGTATTATATCCCAACACATCCCCCCTTTAGGCTATGTGCACACGATTAAAGGTTATGCGGCGGATCTGCAGCGGATTTGACGTTGCGGATCTGCAGCAGTTTTCCATTAGTTTACAGTACCATGTAAACCTATGGAAAACAAAATCCGCAGTGCACATGCTGCGGAAAAAAACTCGCGGAAACGCAGCAGTTTATATTATGCAGCATGTCAAATCTTTGTGCGGATTCCGCAGCAGTTTACACCTGCTCCTCGATAGGAATCCGCAGGTGTAAAACCGCAGGTGTAAAACCGCAGGTGGAATCCGCACAAAAACCGCGGTAAATCCGGTAATTCTGCGGTAAATCCGCAGTGTGGTTTACATGCGGATTTACCAAAATCAGTGCGGAAAAATCTGCACACCAATTCGCAGCGTGTGCATGAAGCGATGGCTGGGGGACCACCACAGTGCAGGAGACTACTGTACACAAGATGAGGTGCAAACAACACAGGGTAGATTTATTGGAAGGCAAGGAATGAAGTGGATGAGAAAGATGCAAACAGGGGTATGTAATGGCAAAAGATAATTTCACAAGAGTTATATTCTTTAGCTTGTCCATAAAATAGCACGATGCTCCAACTGTTACAGACTCAATGTATGTTACACAAGTAAATGCAAACAATAAATAAAGAATTATGCTACTCTACGTATAACCTCCCTGGCCTTTACTAAGCAGGCCACACGGCTGCCGTGTTCTAACTATTGAAGCCTACTCTAGGCCCTGACATGTGCACAAAACAAGAACAAACTCACGGTGATGTTGGGGACTCAGATCCAGTCCTGAGGGGCCCTCAGCAGTCTAGTACGGTGGTACGCACTGCTCTCTGCCAGCTCCGTGAAATGTGGTCTTCTCCTTGTTTCTGGGTCCTGGAGGTGCTCCTGGAAACTGTTAATCCCTTTCTCGGTATCTTCGTGGCTCCTCGAACTAACACAGGACAGCCACCTTCGCTGCCCCCAGAAAAGTCTGTCAAATCTCACAAGCCCACTCCGTTACAGGCTGGGGGTCCTCTCTTGCAGCTATATGAGGACACAGTTCTCCTCTCATGCAGCTATCAGCACAAAGTCCTCTCTGCAGCAGCCTCAGCTCACACACACAGTTCAGGCTCCACCCCTGCCATCTGCACAGTCCAGTCCATTCATGCAGTCTATTGCAGGGGAGAAGCAGAACATTCCATCACGCCAGACAAGGGGGTGCAGTCTCTTAAAATGACAGCGTGTTCCTTACTGTCCATAACAGCACCACCCTCTTACATGCCTCCCTTCTTAATGATGGTCATCCTCAGCCATCACAGCATCAAGGTCAAAGTGTAATGAAGGAACGTGCAATGCGGAAACAGCACTTATAGAGGAGGCAACAAAGTTGGAAAAACAGAGCACATTGTTCTACATATCAGACTGGTGGAACCCCTGCATTAGACCTCTGGGATCTCTGGAGCTCTTGGCTGTCAGGCAAGGCTTGATTATCTTCCAGAGTAACACTTGTTGCAGGAGTCATCATGGGCTCTTGTCTGGTCTTGTCCCTGCATGGCTGTACTGGTACACCCATGGGATTATCGTCTCTGTGCGGCTCAGGACCCCCTACTGTGTCAGGGACGGTCCACCACTCGTCAATGATTTCACCATCAGGCATGACAGATTCAGGAAGTGGAGTAGCACCTTCAGGCAGCAATGGTGTAGAACAGACCTCAGACCGGCAGGGCCGCAGCATATTTCTGTGAAGTACTCTAGGGGCGGACACCCCACTCTTAATCTGCACCTTGTAGACAGGGCCGTTAGCATGCACTTGCTCGATTACTCTGTAAGGCTGTACTTCCCATCTCTCACTTAGTTTTCCCTTGGGACGTTTCTCTCTGACTAATACTCGGTCTCCGGGTTGGAGCAGTCGGTTTGCGGCCTTGTTCTTTTCCTTGCAGCTGCTGACCCGCCAAACGCTGTATCGTTTGTTATCGTTGCCGATGTTCTTTCACCCATTAGGTGACAGTTCGCTCCATCAGCTCCTCTGGCTGTTCCAAATTCAGCTCAATGATCTCTCGTCCAGCTCTTCCAAACAGCTGTAGATAGGGGGTATAACCCGTGGTGGAATGGACCCAATTGTTGTAGGTCCAGACCAACTTTGGCAGGTAGTCTGGCCAACACGCCTTCTTATCCTCCTCCAACGTTCTCAGCATTTGAATTAAGGTTCGTTTGAAGCATTCACATGCGCCACTACCTTGAGGGTGGTAAGGGGTGGTCCGGGACCGCTCGATGCCATACATACAATACAGTTCTTCCATCACCTTGCCTTGGAAACATGCGCTTTATTCGGAGTGGATGCTCTTTGGGCACCCATACATCCGGATGAAGTCTCGACAGATGGTTCGCGCTGCCGATTCCGCAGTCTGATCTCTAGTCGGGGTGACTACTGCGAACTTAGAGAAATGATCGTTCATGGCCAAACAGTACTGTAGCCCCCGGGCCGAGTGTCCCACGAGGAGATAGTCGATCATCAAGACTTCTAGCGGTTCCTTAGTTTGTATTGTCTGCATGGGTGCCCTCTGTTCGGTACTCTTAATGAGGTCACACACTCGACATTGCCGGCAAACCTCTTCCACCACAGACTCCAATCGGGGGCAATACACATACCGCTGTAACCATTGGTAGGTCTTCGTGGGGCCAACGTGAGCTCCAAATTCGTGGGCTTCTTTAGCTACTTCTTGAGCCATTCTTCCTGGGATGACCACCTGCCACCTTACTTCCATATCTTTTGGCTGTTGTCTCTTACGATATAGCACTGACTTTCGCACTTCCAGTCTATCCCACTGGTGTAACACACTTCATTTCAGAGTCCAGATCATCTCTCTCTTGATTGCCAAGCTTCCGCTTCTGAATTACCCACAATTTCATCTGTCTCAGCCCTTCGTCTTCATCCTGAACATGTCCCCATTCCTCATTGGTTCTCCCCAGGAACCGGGGTAATGCGCAAGCCTCCCTTCCTGACTGGGCCGCAACCACTGAGGGCTTAAACTTATGAAAGTCTGGGGTTTCCTCCTCTTCGAGTTGCTCATCGAGATCCACCGCTGGAGTCTCCACAGTCACTCTTGACAGCCTATCAGCATTTGCGTTTTTGGTAGCAGAGCGATAACGGATGGTAAAGTCAAATCTGGCTAGGCAAGCCACCCACCGTTGTTCTAAGGCCCTCAATTTCTGGAATGCTGGTTGCGGGGCCTGATGCTGCGGCGTTGTCATCTCTGTTGGCAGCATCTCGCTTTCCGGCAGGGCCTTGCTTTCTGGCTTCGGAGCCCTGGAACTTCTTTCTTGCTCCGGACCAGATGAGGCTGCCGACAGGTGTCTGCGGAGGCTCCCGACGAAGGTCTTCTTCCACCCGGCCTCAGTGCTCAGCTGTGTCCGCCGGAGTTGGTCGCTGAGCTTGTCCACTCCAGCCTGCAGGAATTCAGCATCAGCGGTGGAGGCCGGGTTACGGTGCCCCTCCGGGTAGCTGAGGGAGTCCTCTGCTCCGACCACACGCCCCAGCTCTGGGTGGCTGGCCATGGCGTCTTCCACGTGGCTGACTTCTTCTTTGTCCTTTCCCCACTCTCTCCTTCACGGGCGGTTTCGCTTTCTTTGTCTCCGCCCCCATTGAGGATCAGGAGGCGGATCTCGGCTGCTGACGGACACGTCCTCAAGGGACAGAAATATTTAGACTGGGCGGCCATTGTTCTTCGCGCTTTTCAGTTTGTCGACGCCCACAAATCCACGCCCTTCTTCTTCTCCTGCGCTCCCCGTGGCGCTGTAATGGTGGCGGTTTTGTCGGGAATCTTTGGCGGCAAGTGGCAATCCACAGTCTTTGCAATAAGTCACGATTCAAGCACAATTCAGACACAGTTCCAAGGCACACATGACCTGATTCTTCAGGCTTAAGTAGATCCTGTTCGTGACGCCAAGCTGGAGCGCCCCCAGGCGCAGGGCCGCAGGGTACTCGGTACCGGGCCTCTCTGTCTCGGTTCTGGGGTTGTCACGGTGGCTAGACCCGGTCCGTGACCCTGCTAAGGGGCGTCCAATGAAAGATGTAGTGGCGGTGCGTGGTGCAAGTCGCAATGAATAACGAGGACACAGGGTTGCAGTCTCTTTACCTCTTTACTGAAGGCTTCAGGATCCGCAATCCAGAGCACTGCTAACAGGGCTGGCTGAGACCGGCCGGTCCGATGGCACTTCCAGAGTTCCCTTTGCAGGTGGAAATCAGTGCCTTCCTTCTAGCGCCTGTGTGTTGTAGTACCTCCCTGCTGAGCACCACGGGATAGTCCTCACAACTGTTGTGTCTGTTTCTGATGTTATTTCCCACAACTCGTATCTGTTCTGATGTTCTTCTCCGTCCCCCAGATGATATGGCTAGGACGTACCCGTATGACGGGTAGGCCTGGAGTTCTTCCGGGACCCTAGAGTCGCCCCTCTCCCACAATTGCCCCCTATGTCTGCTTAGGTGATTTAGGTGAGACAGCCAACCTATAATTAACTGTCCTGCCGCTGTTTGAAGTAATGCTTGGAGCCCAATACTTCCCCGGCGTTCCAGCCACTGGCTACGCGGCTCAGTAGGATGTTGCCTCGATCTTACGGCACAAGTCCTACTGGCTTTATCTCCTTTGTGCTGCGATCTCGTTTCTCACTTCTTCACAATAAACCTCACTTCTTTTCCTTTCTTTGGGTACCGCCGCAATGAAGTGCAGGCGCGGTCCCGTAACGTTCTTTCCCGTTCGCTAGGCCTCTGTCAGGATCCCACCCCTGACAGGGACCCCCCTGAGTCTTCCCCTGCAACACCCTCTGCCACAGGATGTTGCCTGGTTCCAACCCAGTCAGCTTCTCACTAACTTTCTGTCCAGCCCCCAGTTTTACCAGATTGTGAGGAGTGGCCTAATCATAGAACCCTTTGCTCCCCCTGGTGGCTAGAATGTGACGTGTAATGTGTGACTGTGATACCTGGTCAGGTGAACTCCTTAGGTGCCATCAGACATACCATCACTCCCCTTAGTGGCGGAGCGACAGTACTGCAACGACCAGGACTCTGGGGTGCTGCAACTACTCTGCCCCACTCCTGAATCCAGCATCTGCCTGAGTAATGTTTTCACCTCCTGATACATCTTGGGTGGGATCTGCCGGTATCGTTCTCGAATCAGACGAGCTTCCCCGGTCGGCATCTCATACGTAAGACTTCAGTACAGCCAAAATCCTAGGTGTGACGGGTGAATGCGGCCTGATTTTCCCACAGCATAGTTTCTATTGCTTGCACATGCTCAGGGCCTAGAGCCTTCACATCCACTTCCATTTGATCAAGGATGACCTGCCCACTCCACTCTGGGGATGGCATCTCTTCGGCCCCCGCAGCAACTGCTAGGGTCCACCCCGCACCGTCTTTCGGCGATAAAGACATCTCCTTCTGACTCACCACTTCACCCTTATGTAGGTACACCGGGACCAGATCTGTCCCTCGTGGCAAGGTGACCTCCTCGGGGCCCACATTCAAAGCTCTTATGGAGATGTGTCCTTGCTGGACCACAGCTATCATACGAGCTATCATGACTTCTTGATGAGTCCCCACTGGAAGGTATACTATAGTTTCTCACTCGGGAGGCAGGATTACAGGTTCTTTACCAGGAGCCCTGAGGACCCCTACCATCTGAGAAGATGGCACACTCTTCTGCGTCCCACTGATCAGTCGTTGAAGGGCTTCTTGAGTAGGCTTATGTGTAGTAGCTTTCTTCCAATATCCAGTTCCCCGTTTGATAAACATAATCTGATCGAGTTCACGTAGGATATTCATTCCCAGTACTACAGTCACATCTTTTTTGATAGGCTCAGGGACTAGCAGGATCCCTTTTCTCCCCACTTCTTGCCCACAGATTCGAATATTCATCCACGCAACCCCTGTGACCGGGATCGGTTGTTGGTTGGCAGCAAACAAGCAGATCAATGTCTCTTTTTCTGGCTTGACCAGGGCCTGGAAATGCTGGCGGAAATACACTCCTGGCATCGTCGTCACTTGTGACCCGGTATCTATCAGGCAATTCACTACAACTCCCTCGAATTCAGCACGTAGGATGGGACACCCAGCAATCAAGTGCTCGTTATGATATGGAGCAGCCTCTCTCCTCGCCTCCCTCACAGAGTGCCGCACTACTGCGGGGGTTGGTAGTTTAATGGCAGCTTCCACTGGCCTTAAGTATAGTTCCGACAGTCTCTGGCAAGGTGCCCCCATCCTCCACATTCCCAGCATTGGATGCCTCCTCGCCGGGGTGCACCTTGAGCCTGACCTCGTGCCTCCGATGCCTGACGGGTAGGGGCTTGCTCCCACTGATGCCATATCGGTCAGGCCAAAGAATGGTTGCATGAGTACTGTGGGTCAGACTGTTGTAGTTCCCCCACTCTTGGCTCCATCTGGGTCAGTTTCTCTTGCACATTGACAAGGGACTGCTGCAAGTCTTGCGCCACCTGGACCAGCACCTCCTGATAGTTTGGGTCCCCTCTGGTATTGGCGCCCTGGACACGCATCACCCCAGACGTGTAGCTCTCTTCTTTACTTCAGGTCACTGTTTCCACCAGGATTTGACGAAACGTAAGAGCCAGATCTGCCCGGACCCGTTCTGACAGTGCTCACCTCAAGGATGTGCTGTGCAGTCCCAGAATGAATTGCTCCCGGAGTATCCAGTCTTTAGAGCCCATGCCGCCAAATCCATCCGCCTCCTTTCTATGCACCTCTGCTAACACTTCTTGAGAAATTCCTTCTTCTTCCACTGGAGCCTAGAGAAACATTTGGCGTGAAGGTGTCCGGTGCTAGCAGTCTCACCGTAGATCTCTTCCAGGAACTTCACTAGCTCCTTCATGGTACTGCGGGTGAGTTCTGGCTGTAGGCAGACGTTTCTACGGACTTCTTCTCTAGGGCAGTTAAAGCAATGTCCGCTTCAAGGTCTGGGCTTATGTTATAAATCTTCAGGGTGCTTTGCAGCCAGGACACCCAGTTGGAAAGTGGCATATTATTGCCGTCAAACTTTGGTAGCACACTAAATATGGTGCCCATAGGGAGAGTCCTTGCAGGGGTTCCACCAATGCCCACAGCATCTCCATTAACATTAGCATTCCCGCCGTTGCTGTCTGCTGCCTCCATCTTGGTGACAGTACCCTGCTCGCAGCGCCACTTCAAGCGATGGCCAGGGGACCACCACGGTGCAGGAGACTACTGTACACAAGATGAGGTGCAAACAACAAAGGGTAGATTTATTGGAAGGCAAGGAATGAAGTGGATGAGGAAGATGCAAACAGGGGTATGCAATGGCAAAAGATAATTACAAGAGTTATGTTCTTTAGCTTTTCCATAAAATAGCACGTGCTCCAACTGTTATAGACTCAATATATGTTGCACAAGTAAATGCAGATCCAGTCCCAGGAGGCCCCCAGCAGTCTAGTACGGTGGTGCGAACTGCTCTCTGCCAGCTCCGTGAAACGTGGTCTTTTCCTTGCTTCTGGGTCCTGGAGGTGCTCCTGGAAACTGTAAATCCCTTTCTCTGTATCTTCGTGGCTCCTCGAACTAACACAGGACAGCCACCCTCGCTGCACCCGGAAAAGTCTGTCAAATCTCACAAGCCCACTCCGTTACAGGCTGGGGGTCCTCTCTTTTAGCTATATCAGGACACAGTTCTCCTCTCTTGCAGCAATCAGCACAAAGTCCTCTCTGCAGCAGCCTCAGCTCACACACATAGTTCAGGCTCCACCCCTGCCATCCGCACAGTCCAGTCCATTCATACAGTCTATTGCAGGGGAGAAGCAGAACATTCCATCACGCCAGACAAGGGGGTGCAGTCTCTTAAAATGACAGCGTGTTCCTTACTGTCCATAACAGCACCACCCTCTTACATGCACATACCCTTACTCAGTACTATATCCCCACACAGCCCTCAATGCAGAATTATTTCACTACATAGCTGCCTTTCACAGTATTACAGAATTATGTTTCCACACAACCCCCTTGCACAATGTTCTTCCCCACACAGCTCCTTTGCACATTATTATGTCCCCCACATAGCCTCCAAACAGTATGATGCCCCCACAAAGCTCCTTAGATATTATAACTCCACAAAACCTCCAAGCAGAATGATTTCCCCACAAAGCCCCTATGCACAGTAACAAGTGTTCACACGACCCCCTTTCACAGTATTATGCCCCCACACAGCCCCTTTGCACATTATTATGTTCCCACACAACGCCTTTACATAGTGTTATATCCCCACACAGCTGCCCATGCAGTATGATGTCTCCTCACACAGCTTGTTTTTGCACATTATTATACCCCCACATAGCCCCTTACATAGTATTATATTTATACACAGCCCCCCACTTAGAATGATGTCTCCACATAGCCCCCATGCAGTATGCTGTCTCAACACAGCCCCACAAACAGTACTATGTCCCCTCACATAGCCCCCTTGCACAGTATTATGTCCACATACAGCCCCCTTGCACAATATTATGTTCCAAAACAGTCCACTTTTACAGTATTTTGTCTTCATAGTTTCCCACAATGTGCTGTCAATTAAAATTAAACTAAAGTTACCCCCCCTTCTACCACTTTTCTGGTCCGTGCTGTGTATTGAGGCATAGCTAGCTCAATGTAATGCCTGCTGCACTCTCAGACGCGCAGGCTCAATGAAAGAAGAGGGCCTGTTCTATCATTGTATTCACTAGAGAATGAAAATACAGGTGAAAGTGAGACACTAGGCGTGAGAGGTAGATATTATGGTAAGGATGCAAAAAATGGAACCTTTAAATTGCTATTTATGATATGCACTAGCTAGTAAGGATGTCTAAGCATGGAGCAATATCAGGCAAACTCAACAATATTGATGATGCAAAAACTATCAATGGTCGCTAGGTGAACAGAAAGATCAGGCATGTTGTATTTCAATATATTATCAGTTTATTCTTGGGGGATTAGCTGAACTGTGGCGTCACGCCCTTGTAACACATCAGCTCTACCCATTTCAGGCAGAGCTGGGCAACAATTCCAAAACTCGCAACTTTTTTGTGCAACTTCAATTGCTAAAAAATTGAGATTTTTTTTTCAAACCTTTTTATGCAAACTTTCAAGCATTAACGCTTTGATGATTCCGGGCGGTAGGTTTCTTTTATGTATGGAAAGTGTTCACCAAACAAGTATTTAGCCAACAGTTATTGAAGGTCTATGAACACCTTGAATAGAATGTATCATCCATTTTTTATTTTACTAATTAAAACCAGATAGTGTTCATTATTTTTTTCAAATCTGATTTTTTACTCTATTCTGTTAATGATTATGGGGGCAGCTTTCTTGCCTGAGCTGCTGTTAACAGCATTTAGAGATTTGAATTACAGAAGGCACATTAACATAGGATGCTGTAGTCAGGTTCTGACTTACTGACTCCTTTTGGATCGTTTCCTTCTAGACATGCTCTGTGACCTGCATGGAGGCCTTTGTGCAGGGTAAAGGGGGTATCTTCTGTCCATCACCTATTGTATGTCGTGGATTCTGGTTTATTAGTCTGCATATGGCCACGTTCACACGCTCAGTATTTGGTCAGTATTTTTCATCAGTATTTGTCAGCCAAAACCAGGAGTGGGTGATAAATACAGAAGTGGTGATGTGTTTCTATTATACTTTTTCTCTGATTGTTCCACTCCTGGTTTTGGCTTACAAATACTGAGGCAAAATAATGAGCAAATACTGACAGTGTGAACGTGGCCATAGGTGATAGATTTCAGTGCAATCCTGCCTGTGGCAATAACAAGATGTTTTCTGAAACATGATTTCTATGGACTCATGATGACACAGTACACAGTTTGAGAGAAAAGAATATAAATATTAATATACATGAAAATGTGGATCTTTTGATGTGTCTTATTTTTCCTTGTCGTATAGGATATACAATTAGGCCTAAAGCGTATGCGGTCTATGTATACATGATTGAAAATGTAACAAGGGCTGATAATGCCTTTATAATGCAAATGGACTGATAATTGTTGAACAAATGTTCATTGTAATGCTTATTTCTGACTACCAGCTTGTCTAACAAGGCAAACACCCGACAAATTAACAAGACATTCATTTGTCTCATTCATTTGTCTCATCATGGGAGACTTTAATATCCCCATCAATGATCCCCTCTCCCAATCTGCCTCTCATCTTCTTTCTCTAACTTCTTCATTCGGCCTCTCACAGTTTACTAATTCTCCTACGCATGAGGACGGGAATACTCTGGACCTAGTTTTCTCCCGTCCCGGCTTGCTGCACGACTTTACTATCTCCCCTCTCCCGCTTTCAGACCACAACCTTCTTTCCTTCTCTGTCAAGAATTGTCTCCTCACCCGGGACACCTCCACTTACCGCACTTATCGGAATACACGTACCATAAATTCTCAGCAGCTTATGGACAATCTCCACACATCTTTAGCCCCCATCTCCTCCCTCTCCTGTCCAGACTTTGTGCAGCGCCCCAGAGTCCTGGTCGTTGCAGTAATGTTATTCTTCCACCAGGGAGAGTGATGTTACGTCTGAAGGCAATAAAGGAGATCTCATTACCAGGTATCACAAACCACACAACACACTTCACACTCCAGGCCGCCAGGGGGAGCTACGCTCCTATCTATTAGGGCACTCCTCACACTTAGGTAAAACAGGTGGTTTGGATAGAAAGTGAGGCAGAAGCGAGCTGGGTTTCACCCAGTCAGCATCAGACAGGCAGAATCTGGCTGGAGCGAGTTCCAGTCAAATCCAGACTGCGGTCTGAGGAGGACGAGGGTCCATGGATCTGTGCCTGCCCCACATGCGGCAGCAACCAAAGAAAGAGACATTGAAGGGATTTGCGTTGCAGTGAGTGAGAAACGAAGTCAAAGCAAAAAGGAGAGGAAACCAGAAGGAGTTCTGCCCTGTGAAAGGCTGCCTCCTTCTGAGGCACAGTAATCTCGGTAGCCAGAACACCGAGGGAGTAAGGATCTCTACGCTTTACTTCAGAGACTGGCAGGACAGTTAATTCCACGTTGGCAGCCCGACCTTATACCCAGGAGGCACGGTGGCAACTTGTGCGGGCCGGGGCGTGATAGAGTCCCTGTAAAAAGCCTCAGGCCATCAGTCATACGGGTTTGTCCTATCATATCCATCAGGGGAACAAAGAGAAAGAGACTTAACATCCAGAATAGTTGTGAGGACCTTACCGAGAAGCTCAGCAGGGAGGTACTACAACACCCAGGCGCTAGAGGAAGGCTACTGATTTCCACCAGGATAAGGGAACTCTGGATTTGCTTTCAGATCGGCCGGACTCTGCCTGCCCTGTGATCTGTACCCTGGACTGTGGACACTGAAGCCTTCAGTAAAGGTAAAGAGACTGCAACCTGGTGTCCTCTTTATTCACTGTGCCTCACACCATTCACCATCTACATTCTGGGAAGCCCTGGGGATACACTTCACCTGTGGGAAGGTATACCATCTAGCTGCCATAACATCACCCCAGCAGACCCCTTGAGGCAGCGTCGGTCACCCTGACCGAATACCACAGGTGGCGTCACAAACATTATCCCTTTAAAGACCTTTCCCCTATTTACAAACGGACGTTTCCCCTAGGCCCACGGACCGGGTCAGCCACCGTGACATCCCCGCCGAGAACCGAAGGGCCCGGCTCTGAGTACCCCATAGCCCTACTGGGGGCGCTTCAAACTTTGGCATCACGAACAGGATCTACTTAAGCCTGAAAATCGGGTCATGTGCGCCTAAGAACTGTGCCAGAATCGTATGTGAACTGTGATTTGCTTAAAAACTGTGTATTGCCATTACCACCAAAATTCCCCCCAAAACTGCCGCCATTACCGTGCCTCGAGGAGCGCAGGAGAAGAAGGGTGTGCCAACATGGGAGGAGACTACCAAAGCAGTGCCAAGAGTGACGACCGCCCCCTCCGACTGTTGCTGCAAAAGGACGACGTGCCGAGGAGCCAAGGTGCTCCGCCCCCAGAAAATTGAGGATGTTGTGAACTCTGTTTTTGGGCTCCCTCTTGTGGTCACAAGTGGTACTGTGTGAGTGCTATCTTTGGGCTCCCTCTGGTGGCTCTTTTTGTCATTCTGCGGGTCTGTGGCTGGGATCAGCTGTCTCGTTATCTGCTAGTTGGTTTCCTATTTAGCTCACCTGGACTTTCAGTTGTTGCCTGCTGTCGATGTATTCAGTGCTATTTTGATCTCTCCTGACTACATTCGTTATCAGTCTCTCCAAGAGAAGCTAAGTTTCTGTTTGTTCATTTTTTTGCTCATCAGTGTTCTATATGTTTCTTGGTTTATTATTAGTTTTTGTCCAGCTTGCTAGTATGTGATTTCCTCGCTTGCTGGTAGCTCTAGGGGGCTGAGTTTCTCCCCTCACACCGTTAGTTGGTGTGGGGGTTCTTGAACTCTCAGCGTGGATATTTTGTATAGGGTTTTCTACTGACCGCACAGTTTCCTATCTATCTTCTGCTATCTAGTATTAGCGGGCCTCATTTGCTGTATCTGTTTCATTTCTACGTTTGTATTTTCCCCTTACCTCACCGTTATTATTTGTGGGGGGCTTTCTATATCTTTGGGGTTATTTCTCTGAGGCAAGTGAGGTCTTTGCTTTCTCTCTAGGGGTAGCTATTTTCTCAGGCTGCGTCGAGACGTCTAGGAATTTAGGCACGTTCACCGGCTACCTTTAGTGTGTGTGGTTAGGATCAGGATTGCGGTCAGTCCAGTTACCACTTCCCTAGAGCTCGTCCTATGTTCAGTAACTTAACTGGTCAGTTCTGTCATCCTCAGCCACTAAGGATCATAACAGTACAGCAGGCCATTTTGAGTACTTGGTGATGCCTTTTGGACTTTCTAATGCTCCTTCTGTGTTTCAGTCCTTCATGCATGACATCTTCTGAGAATATCTGGATAAATTTATGATTGTGTATCTGGATGACATTTTGGTCTTTTCTGATGATTGGGAGTCCCATGTGAAGCAGGTCAGGATGGTATTTCAGGTCCTGCGTGCCAATGCCTTATTTGTGAAGGGCTCAAAATGTCTCTTCGGAGTACAGAAGGTTTCCTTTTTGGGTTTTATTTTTTCTCCTTCTACTATTGAGATGGACCCAGTCAAGGTCCAGGCTATTCATGACTGGACTCGGCCTACATCTGTTAAGAGTCTTCAGAAGTTCTTGGGTTTTGCTAATTTTTACCGTCGCTTCATCGCTAATTTTTCTGGCGTGGTTAAGCCCTTGACGGATTTGACCAAGAAGGGTTCTGATGTGACTAATTGGTCTCCTGCGGCCGTGGAAGCCTTTCGGGAGCTGAAGCGCCGGTTTTCTTCAGCTCCAGTCTTATGTCAGCCTGATATCTCTCTTCCTTTTCAGGTCGAGGTTGATGCTTCTGAGATTGGAGCAGGGGCTGTTTTGTCGCAGAGAAGCTCTGATGGCTCTGTGATGAAGCCTTGTGCTTTCTTTCCAAGAAAGTTTTCGCCTACCGAGCGGAATTATGATGTTGGTAATCGGGAGTTGTTGGCTATGAAGTGGGCATTTGAGGAGTGGCGACATTGGCTCGAGGGAGCTAAGCATCGTGTGGTGGTCTTGACTGATCACAAAAATCTGATTTATCTCGAGTCTGCCAAGCGGCTGAATCCTAGACAGGCTCGTTGGTCGTTGTTTTTCTCCCATTTAGATTTCGTGGTCTCGTACCTGCCTGGTTCGAAGAACGTGAAGGCTGATGCTCTTTCTAGGAGTTTTGTGCATGACTCTCCGGGAGTTTCAGAGCCGGCTGGTATCCTCAGAGAGGGAGTGATTTTGTCTGCCATTTCCCCAGATTTGCGACGAGTGCTGCAGGAATTTCAGGCGGATAGACCTGACCGTTGTCCACCAGAGAGACTGTTTGTCCCAGATAGATGGACCAGCAGAGTTATTTCCGAGGTTCATTCTTCGGTGTTAGCAGGTCATCCTGGGATTTTTGGTACCAGAGATTTGGTGGCTAGGTCCTTCTGGTGGCCTTCCTTGTTGCGGGATGTGCGTTCCTTTGTGCAGTCCTGTGGGATTTGTGCTCAGGCTAAGCCTTGCTGTTCTCGTGCCAGCGGATTGCTTTTGCCTTTGCCTGTCCCGAAGAGGCCTTGGACGCACATTTCCATGGATTTTATTTCGGATCTTCCAGTCTCTCAGAGAATGTCTGTCATCTGGGTGGTGTGTGATCGTTTTTCTAAAATGGTCCATTTGGTGCCCTTGCCTAAGTTGCCTTCCTCCTCCGATTTGGTTCCTCTGTTTTTTCAGAATGTGGTTCGTTTGCACGGCATCCCTGAAAATATTGTGTCTGACAGAGGATCCCGGTTTGTGTCCAGATTTTGGCGGATCTTTTGTGCTAAGATGGGCATTGATTTGTCTTTTTCGTCGGCCTTCCATCCTCAGACGAATGGCCAAACCGAGCGAACTAATCAGACCTTGGAAACTTATTTAAGATGTTTTGTTTCTGCTGATCAGGATGATTGGGTTACTTTTTTACCATTGGCCGAGTTTGCCCTTAATAATCGGGCTAGTTCTGCTACTTTGGTTTCGCCTTTTTTTTGTAATTCTGGTTTTCATCCTCGTTTTTCCTCAAGGCAGGTGGAGCCTTCTGACTGTTCTGGGGTGGATTCTGTGGTGGATAGGTTGCAGCAGATTTGGAACCATGTGGTGGACAATTTGAAGTTGTCACAGGCGAAGGCTCAGTGCTTTGCCAACCGCCGTCGCGGTGTGGGTCCCCGACTTCGTGTTGGGGATTTGGTATGGCTGTCTTCTCATTATGTTCCTATGAAGGTCTCCTCTCCTAAGTTCAAGCCTCGCTTCATCGGTCCTTATAAGATTTTGGAAATCCTTAACCCTGTGTCATTTCGTTTGGACCTCCCAGCGTCGTTTGCCATTCATAATGTGTTCCATAGGTCTTTGTTGCGGAGGTATGTGGTGCCTGTGGTTCCTTCTGTTGAGCCTCCTGCTCCGGTGCTGGTTGAGGGTGAATTGGAGTACGTGGTGGAGAAGATCTTGGATTCTCGTATTTCTAGACGGAGGCTTCAGTATTTGGTTAAGTGGAAGGGCTATGGTCAGGAGGATAATTCCTGGGTTGTCGCCTCTGATGTTCATGCGGCCGATTTGGTTCATGCCTTCCATGTGGCTCATCCTGATCGCCCTGGAGGTTTTGATGAGGGTTCGGTGACCCCTCCTCAAGGGGGGGTACTGTTGTGAACTCTGTTTTTGGGCTCCCTCTTGTGGTCACAAGTGGTACTGTGTGAGTGCTATCTTTGGGCTCCCTCTGGTGGCTCTTTTTGTCATTCTGCGGGTCTGTGGCTGGGATCAGCTGTCTCGTTATCTGCTAGTTGGTTTCCTATTTAGCTCACCTGGACTTTCAGTTGTTGCCTGCTGTCGATGTATTCAGTGCTATTTTGATCTCTCCTGACTACATTCGTTATCAGTCTCTCCAAGAGAAGCTAAGTTTCTGTTTGTTCATTTTTTTGCTCATCAGTGTTCTATATGTTTCTTGGTTTATTATTAGTTTTTGTCCAGCTTGCTAGTATGTGATTTCCTCGCTTGCTGGTAGCTCTAGGGGGCTGAGTTTCTCCCCTCACACCGTTAGTTGGTGTGGGGGTTCTTGAACTCTCAGCGTGGATATTTTGTATAGGGTTTTCTACTGACCGCACAGTTTCCTATCTATCTTCTGCTATCTAGTATTAGCGGGCCTCATTTGCTGAATCTGTTTAATTTCTACGTTTGTATTTTCCCCTTACCTCACCGTTATTATTTGTGGGGGCTTTCTATATCTTTGGGGTTATTTCTCTGAGGCAAGTGAGGTCTTTGCTTTCTCTCTAGGGGTAGCTAGTTTCTCAGGCTGCATCGACAGGTCTTGGAATTTAGGCACGTTCACCGGCTACCTTTAGTGTGTGCGGTTAGGATCAGGATTGCGGTCAGTCCAGTTACCACTTCCCTAGAGCTCGCCCTATGTTCAGTTACTTAGCTGGTCAGTTCTGTCATCCTCAGCCACTAAGGATCATAACAGGAGGAGCAGCGTGTGTGTGTGGCTGCAGAGAACCAGTATTCAAGATTGCAGAGGGAGGTGAGCAGACCCCGGAGTGTGGGATGGAGCACGAGGACTCTCCCGGCCAGGGCCTGCAAGAACTGTACCCTTCACAGACGATGAATCCGGACCTCCTGCGGAAAGAAGAGGAAGAGCGCACCTATCAGCTAGTATGCCAGGAGCTGGAAGCTGTGGTCAGATGGAAGAAGACCTTCACCGGGAGCCTCACCAGACGTCCGTCGGCAGCCTCGTCTGGTCCGGAGCAAGAAAGAAGTTCCAGCGCTCCGAAGCCAGAAAGCAAGGCCCTGCCGGGAAGCGAGATGCTGCAAACAGAGATGACAACGCCGCAGCACAAGGCCCTGCAACCAGCGTTTCAGACCCCAGCGGAGACGGAGCAGACCGGCACCAGAAGGACCGCATCTGAAGCAGGTATGAGGAACAACCCTGCCCCGGTGACCGACCCCGCTCCCGCAACTGCATCTGCCACAGCTGCTGACTCCCTTCCAGTGACTGATCTTACAGCAGCCGCTACCTCTGCTGCAGTAAATGCCCATAACCAAGCTACGCAGAACCCCATCGCTGCGCATGATATGACAATTCATGAAAGACAAACCAATGGTGTTTGTCCAGCACCGGGTGTGGCCCTGGACCCTGCCCTTCCCAGGCCAGGAAGGATTGTGTGCCAGGTGCAGCCCTGGAAGCCATCCAACTAAGCCTCAAAACACTGAAAAGATTGTAAATAGTTAACTGTTCGTCCTTTGCTGCTACTTTCAAGTACTGAACCCGTCTAGGGTTAACTCTTAAAGTGGTCCCCTGCTTAAAGGGATCCTATGTTTCGTTTGCACAAGTTCATCATGGCCTTACAGACTGTAGAATCATGGATGGTGAATTATTCCTGAACTGCTTGTAAATAGTTTGCACCTTCTTAAAGGTGCTCCCTACTGGTTTTACAAGAAGAGCTTTTCGAAGAGACTGTTCCTGATGACATAGTGAAAGTTCTTGCTGTTTTACAGTTGATAATTGACTTGTATATTGATTGTTTGCACTACCTCAGGAAAAGACTTGAGTTTCCTCTTAAAGGGAATGTTGAATTTTTGCCCCTTGATAAAAAGTTAGTATATTATAGGGTAAGGGTACCGTCACACAGTGCCATTTACATCGCTACGACGGCACGATTCGTGACGTTGCAGCGTCATATGATTATCGCTCCAGCGTCGTAGACTGCGGTCACACGTTGCAATACACGGCGCTGGAGCGATAATTTCATGACGTATTTGCGATGTAGAAGCCGTTGGTTACTGTGCGCACATCGTATACAACCTGTGTCACACGATGCAATCATGCCGCCACAGCGGGACACTAGACGACGAAAGAAAGTTTCAAACGATCTGCTACGACGTACGATTCTCAGCGGGGATCCGGATCGCAGTAGCGTGTCAGACACAACGATATCGTAACGATATCGCTAGAACGTCACGAATCGTGCTGTCGTAGCGATGAAAATGGCACTGTGTGACGGTACCCTTAGAGAATTAACTTGAATTTAGAGAGTAATAATGTTTACATAGTGATAGTATGTAGCCAAGAATAAAATGTTAAATGATGTACTTTAAATAAAATTGAGGTTTTATGTGAGTAAGTTGAAGAAAAATGCAGTGAGCCCGTGGGGGTTGATAGATAGTCCTGCAGGTGTAGAAGAGTAAGAATAAAATATTGATTTGCACTGTGAGGTTTTATAGTACACGCTTAGAGGGTATTTGCACTTAAGGAAAGAAAAATACTGTTTTGTACTTGCGCATAATAGATAGTATACCTGTACGGGTAATTATAGTTCATAGTTAATGACTGTTATTTACTTAATTTAAAGTCGTACGCACTATGTAAATATGTTTTTGTTTGTAACGTTCAAGTGTTCTCACCTCCCATAAAGGGAAGCACGGTTATATTAATTTGTTTTATAGCATTTTAAAAATTTTGCATGTCGTTTGCTAATGTATTGTTGTTTTCTTTTCACAGTCCGGGAGTACTAGATATAACGGGGGGGTGCAGCGCCCCAGAGTCCTGGTCGTTGCAGTAATGTTATTCTTCCACCAGGGGGAGTGATGTTACGCCTGAAGGCAATAAATGAGTTCTCTTTATCAGGTATCACAAACCACATAACACACATCATACTCCAGGCCGCCAGGGGGAGTCCTCACAGTTAGGTAAAACTGGTGGTTTGGATAGAAAGTGAGGCAGAAGCGAGCTGGGTTTCACCCAGTCAGCACCAGACAGGCAGATGCTGGCTGGAGCGAGTTCCAGTCAGATCCAGACTGCAGTGAGGAGGACGAGGGTCCACGGAGCTGCGCCTGCCCCACGTGCGGTAGCATCCAAAGAAAGAGACATTGAAGGGATTTGCATTGCAGTGAGTGAGAAACGAAGTCATAGCAAAAAGGAGAGGAAACCAGAAGGAGTTCTGCCCTGTGAATGGCTGCCTCCTTCTGAGGTGCAGTAATCCCAGTAGCCAGAACACTGAGGGAGTAAGGATCTCTACACTTTACTTCAGAGACTGGCAGGACAGTTAATTTCATGTTGGCTGCCTGACCTTATACCCAGGAGGCACGGTGGCAGCTTGTGGGGGACGGGGCATGATAGAGTCCCTATAAAAAGCCTCAGGCCATCAGTCATACGGGTTTGTCCTATCCTATCCATCAGGGGGACTGAGAGAAAGAGACTTAACATCCAGAATAGTTGTGAGGACCTTACCGAGAAGCTCAGCAGGGAGATACTACAACACCCAGGCGCTAGAGGAAGGCTACTGATTTCCACCTGGATAAGGGGACTCTGGATTTGCCTTCAGACCGGCCGGACTCTGCCTACCCTGTGATCCGGTGCCCTGGACTGTGGACACTGAAGCCTTCAGTAAAGGTAAAGAGACTGCAACCTGGTGTCCTCGTTATTCACTGCGCCTCACACCATTCACCATCTACACTCTGGGATGCCCTGGGGATAGACTTCACCTGTGGGAAGGTATACCATCTAGCTGCCATCATATCATCCCCAGCGGACCCCAAAGCAGCGTCGGTCACCCTGACCGAATACCACAGGTGGGGTCACGAACACTATTCCCATAGAAACTATTCCTTTTATTGGACTCCCCTCAAAGGGCCACGGACGGGGTCCGGCCACCGTGACATCCCCGCTGAGAACCGAAGGACCCGGTACCGATTACCCCATTGCCCTTACGTGGGGGCGCTCCATTAGCATTGTCACACTTCAATAATACACTGAAGAATGCCGTAGATGGAGCAGCACCTACACGCAGAAAGACCTGACACAGACAACGGCAGCCCTGACAGACTATGCAAACACGCTTTCTTCAGCGCTGTTCAAGGTGTGGAACTGTGGATTACCCGCAGATTTACCGCGTTTTTTGTGCGGAATTCACCTGCGTGTTAACACCTGCGGATTCCTATTGAGGAGCAGGTGGAAAACGCTGCGGAATCCGCACAAAGAATTGACATGCTGCAGAAAATAAACCGCAGTGTTTCTGCACGGTATTTTCCGCAGTATGTGCACTGCGGATTTTGTTTTCCATAGGTTTACATGGTACTGTAAACCAGATGGAAAACTGCTGCGAATGCACAGCGTCAAATCCGCTGCGGATGCCAAGTCCGCAACGTGTGCACATAGCCTGAGGGTACGTGCCCACTATCAGGAACAGCAGTGTTTTGGACACAGCACGCTTGCGCTGCGTCCAAACCGCTGTGTTCTATGATCCAAGCACAGTGGATGGGATTTATAGAAATCCCATGCCCACTATGCTTCTATTTGATGCAGGGTAAACTCACCCGCACTGCGGGTTTACGTGCCGCAGCAGGAATTTCCACAATAGATATGTATTGGATGCAGTAAATCCGCATTGTTCAGTGAACAGATGCGGATTTACCTGCATGATTAGAGCGCAGTGCTTTGGACACAGTGAAAATATGTAGCCTAATAGATTGTTCTGTGCAACTTGATTATCAGAACAATGGTCTTTTAGGCAAACCAAAAGATCATTTCTCCTGCCGAATGAGCTTTTTGCTTTTGATCACAGCCTGTTTTCACTGAATGATTAGTAGGAAACAAGGGTTCCTAGGAATGTACTTTCCTCATAATCCTGCAGTGTAAGTGCAATTTAAGTCAATAAGAAAAAATATGAATGGCACTGAGTAAACCACTCTTAGTACTCACTGTTAAGACAACGAGCCGATCGCTGCAGCGTCGCTGTTTAGGTCGCTATAGAGACGTCAAACACAGCAGCTCCAGAACGATGCAGGAGCGATCCTGTGACGTAACGGCAACTCACTTATCGTTCTCACAGGTCGTTAGCTCCATGTAAAACATTGCTGGCATCGCTGCTTTTGCTATCAAACACGACGGTACACGCCGACCTGACGACCAAATAAAGTTCTGGACTTCTAGCTCCGACCAGCGATATAACAGCGGTATTCAGATCGCTGCTGTGTGTCAAACACAACGAGATCGCTATCCAGGACGCTGCAACATCACGGATCGTTGTCCTTCTTGTTGTAAAGTTGCTGAGTGTGAAGGTACCTTTAAAGGATGAATAAACTCTGAATCACGGACACCTTCCAGAAACCTTCACCTTGCTGGAGGTGCTTACTGTGAAAAAAGTGCATGAAAAGTCCAAAGAAGCAAGAAAAACAGCAGCAGCACTCCAAATAATGGTGAAAAAACAACCTTAGTCCTTTATTGCATAATAAAAATCAGATCATCTGGACCCGTGGAAGCGCTTATTGCGCGAAACGGCCGTCGTCCTGTTTCATTTGCCTGCATAATCTGCACTTGTTTACCCGCAATACCTTGTCCATGATTTTTATTATGCAATAAAGGACTAACGTTGTTTTTCACCATTATTTGGAGTGCTGCTGCTGTTTTTCTTGCTTCTTTTGACTGCAATTTAAGGATTGCTCAGACACCTATTCTTGTAGCAGACTATGAGTACAGAGCCACCAGCTGGATTTCCCTCATAAGTTTGCTGACACTGACATGTTTTTTTTTTAATTAAATGGAGACCTATTAAAATCACATAGCTGTACTCCCTCATTGGATTCATAGGAGCTACAAGGTTGCCAATATAGCTTATATGGCCCTTTGAAAAAATAACATTGACATGGCAAACAAAAGCTGTTATCAGTTCACGTGATTATTAACAACCCATTATACACAGACAGTTATCTGTTGTTAATCAGTGTGACAATAGAATAGGATTTGTACAATTGACCTCTGCTACATCCCTAGTCATTTGCCCTTTATTCTATTCTTTATCTCTTTTCTTTTCACTATTCATCTATTGCAAATCTTTATTTTGTTTAAATCTATCTGGAAACCTTATTTCCAGAAAGAAAGTTTTTTTGTTCGCTCCAGAATTACTGTAGCCACATGACCTTCAGGGTTTATATGAATTAATCAATCGGTTTGCATATTGCCTGAAATTGAACCGATGCTCTGATTTATCATTTGTCTGTTTTTTTAAGTCACTTTTCTTTTTTGGCCTTGAGGTAATGGCTGATGTTTATTATTTATTCATCAAAATGGTGCACTCGGTTCATGAATATGGTGCAAACTCTAAAAAGGGCCTCTTTCCTATCATTAAACAGTTTTGAGCAAAACGTTGCAGCTCTTGGAAAAATGTTACAAAAGATGCAACTCTGTAACATCCATTAAACTCTGCCCACAAAGCAGGAAAAAAACAAGCCATCACTCTGTTGTCTGTTGTCCCAGGACCAGGGGCTCCTTCCCTGTATCTAACGATATGGGTGTCCTAGCTCACCCTGTTCCCCTGATTACTTCTGATAGTGAAGACGCCGGTGCCACGTACCTTGCCCTAGCCCCTGAATCGTCACTCAGTCTGTAAAAAATAAAAATATACCAAACATACAAATATACTCACTCATATGACATAGGAATGCATCGGGGAGTTAAACCAAAGCAGGAGAAGTGAATTATCACAAACACAAAACCTAGCAACAGTTTCAGATAAATCCACCAAACGCCTTCTCAAACAACAGCCACAAACTACCATCTCCTAACCATAAAGCATAATCCTAGCTCTGGCAATGAGTGCTTGCCAAAGTATGATTATATAGGAGATGGGAGTTGCTAACAGTTCACAGCAGTTCACAGCTGAGAGCCTTAATGCAGGAAAACTTCCAAAAACTCTCAATTGAGCAGATTACCCCTGCACTGCTAAAAGAATACTGCACTGTTTAATATGAAGGTGAAGTGTTTTTTTAACCCCTTCCCGACCCATGACGCCACGTAGGTGTCATGAAAACCCGTGCCAATCCGACCCATGACGCCTATGTGGCGTCATGGAATGATCGCGTCCCTGCAGATCGGGTGAAGGGGTTAACTCCCATTTTACCCGATCTGCAGAGACAGGGGGAGTGGTACTTCAGCCCAGGGGGGGTGGCTTCACCCCCCCGTGGCTACGATCGCTCTGATTGGCTGTTGAAAGTGAAACTGCCAATCAGAGCGATTTGTAATATTTCACCTAAAAAACTGGTGAAATATTACAATCCAGCCATGGCCGATGCTGCAATATCATCGGCCATGGCTGGAAAACCTGAAGTGACCCCCCCCACAGCCACCGATCGCCCCCCCAGTCCTCCGTTATGGGGTCCGGTCCCCTCCGTCCGCCTGCCGGCTCCCCCGTCCTGCTGTCCGCTCCCCCCTGTGGTCCGATCACCCCCCCTGTGGTCCGATCACCCCCCTGTGCTCTAATCCACGCCCCCCACCACCCCGTCATACTTACCGATCCTCCCGGTGTCCGGCCGTCTCCTCGCTGGGCGCCGCCATCTTCCAAAATGGCGGGCGCATGCTCAGTACGCCCGCCGCATCTGCCAGCCGGCAGATTCCTTACAAGTACATTTTGATCGCTGTGGTAGGTTCTACCACAGCGATCAAAATAAAAAAAATAATAAATAACCCCCCCCCCTTTATCACCCCCATAGATAGGGACAATAATAAAATAAAGAAAATATTTTTTTTTTCTTTTTCCACTAGGGTTAGGGTTAGAACTAGGGTTAGGGTTAGAACTAGGGTTTGGGTTACGGGTAGGGTTAGGGTTAGGGGTAGGGTTAGGGTTACAGGTAGGGTTAGGGTTAGGGGTAGGGTTAGGGTTATGGCATGTGCGGATTTGGCTGCGGATCCGCAGCGGATTGGCCGCGGATCCGCAGCGGATTGGCCGCGGATCCGCAGCGGATTGGCCGCGGATCCGCAGCGAATTGGCCGCGGATCCGCAGCGGATTGGCCACTGCGAATTCGTAGCAGTTTTCCATCAGGTTTACAGTACCGTGTACACCTATGGAAAACCAAATCCGCTGTGCCCATGGTGCGGAAAATTCCGTGCAGAAACGCTGCGTTGTATTTTCCACAGCATGTCAATTCTTTGTGCGGATTCCGCAGCGTTTTACACCTGTTCCTCAATAGGAATCCGCAGGTGAAATCCGCACAAAAAAACACTGGAAATCTACTGTAAATCCGCAGGTAAAACGCAGTGCCTTTTACTTGTAGATTTTTCAAAAGTCGTGCGGAAAAATCTCACACGAATCCGCTACGTGGGCACATACCCTTAGGGTTAGGGTTGGAATTAGGGCTAGGGTTGGAAATAGGGTTAAGATTAGGCTTGTGGTTAGGGTTACGGATAGGGTTAGGGGTGTGTTGGGGTTACAGTTGTGGTTAGGGTTGGGATTAGGGTTAGGGTTGGGATTAGGGTTAGGATTAGGGTTGGAATTAGGGTTATGGGTGTGTTGGGGTTAGGGTTGTGGTTAGGGGTGTGTTGGGGTTAGGGTTGGGATTAGGGTTATGGCTACAGTTGGGATTAGGATTAGGGGTGTGTTGGGGTTAGTGTTGAAGTTAGAAATGAGGGGTTTCCACTGTTTAGGCACATCAGGGGTCTCCAAACGCAACATGGCGCCACCATTGATTCCAGCCAATCTTGCATTCAAAAAGTCAAATGATGCACCCTCCCTTCCAAGCCCCGACGTGTGCCCAAACAGTGGTTTACCCCCACATTTGGGGTACCAGCGTACTCAGGACAAACTGGGCAACAACTGTTGGGGTCCAATTTCTCCTGTTACTCTTGCAAAAATAAAAAATTACTTGCTAAGACATAATTTTTGAGGAAAGAAGAATTATTTTTTATTTTCACGGCTCTGCGTTGTAAACTTCTGTGAAGCACTTGGGGGTTGAACGTGCTCATCACACATCTAGATAAGTTCCTTGGGGGGTCTAGTTTCCAAAATGGGGTCACTTGTGGGGTGTTTCTACTGTTTAGGCACATCAGGGGCTCTGCAAATGCAACGTGACGCCCGCAGACCATTCCATCAAAGTCTGCATTCCAAAACGTCACTAGTTCCCTTCCGAGCCCTGACGTGTGCCCAAACAGTGGTTTACCCCCACATATGGGGTATCAGCGTACTCAGGAGAAACTGGACAACAACTTTTGGGGTCCAATTTCTCCTGTTACCCTTGAAAAAATAAAAAATTCTGGGCTAAAAAAATATTTTTGAGGAAAGGAAACACATTTATTATTTTCACGGCTCTGCGTTATAAACTTCTGTGAAGCACTTGGGGGTTCAAAGTGCTCACCACACATCTAGATAAGTTCCTTGGGGGTCTAGTTTCCAAAATGGAGTCACTTGTGGGGAGTTCCTACTGTTTAGGCACATCAGGGGCTCTGCAAACGCAACCTGACGCCCGCAGAGCATTCCATCAAAGTCTGCATTCCAAAACGTCACTACTTCCCTTCCGAGCCCCGGCATGTGCCCAAACAGTGGTTTACCCCCACATATGGGGTATCAGCGTACTCAGGAGAAACTGGACAACAACTTTTGGGGTCCAATTTCTCCTGTTACCCTTGCAAAAATAAAAAATTCTGGGCTAAAAAAATATTTTTGAGGAAAGGAAACACATTTATTATTTTCACGGCTCTGCGTTATAAACTTCTGTGAAGCACCTGGGGGTTATAAGTGCTCACTATGCATCTAGATAAGTTCCTTGGGGGGTCTAGTTTCCAAAATGGGGTCACTTGTAGGGGAGCTCCAATGTTTAGGCACACAGGGGCTCTCCAAACGCGACATGGTGTCCGCTAACGATTGGAGCTAATTTTCCATTCAAAAAGTCAAATGGCACGCCTCCCCTTCCGAGCCTTGCCGTGCACCCAAACAGTGGTTTACCCCCACATATGAGGTATCAACGTACTCAGCATAAATTGCCCAACAAATTTTAGAATCCATTTTATCCTGTTGCCCATGTGAAAATGAAAAAATTGAGGCTAAAAGAAATTTTGTGTGAAAAAAAAGTACTTTTTCATTTTTACGGATCAATTTGTGAAGCACCTGAGAGTTTAAAGTGCTCACTATGCTTCTAGATAAGTTCCTTGGGGGGTCTAGTTTCCAAAATGGGGTCACTTGTGGGGGAGCTCCAATGTTTAGGCACACGGGGGCTCTCCAAACGCGACATGGTGTCCGCTAAAGATTGAAGCCAATTTTTCATTCAAAAAGTCAAATGGCGCTCCTTTCCTTCCAAGCCCTGCCGTATGCCCAAACAGTGGTTTACCCCCACATATGAGGTATCAGCGTACTCAGGACAAATTGACAACATCGTTTGTGGTCCAGTTTCTCCTTTTACCCTTGGGAAAATAAAAAAATTGTTGCTAAAAGATCATTTTTGTGACTAAAAAGTTAAATGTTCATTTTTTCCTTCCATGTTGCTTCTGCTGCTGTGAAACACCTGAAGGGTTAATAAACTTCTTGAATGTGGTTTTGAGCACCTTGAGGGGTGCAGTTTTTAGAATGGTGTCACTTTTGGGTATTTTCAGCCATATAGAACCCTCAAACTGACTTCAAATGTGAGGTGGTCCCTAAAAAAAATGGTTTTGTAAATTTTGTTGTAAAAATGAGAAATCACTGGTCAAATTTTAACCCTTATAACTTCCTAGCAAAAAAAAAATTTGTTTCCAAAATTGGGCTGATGTAAAGTAGACATGTGGGAAACGTTATTTATTACCTATTTTGTGTCACATAACTCTCTGGTTTAACAGAATAAAAATTCAAAATGTGAAAATTGCGAAATTTTCAAAATTTTTGCCAAATTTCCATTTTTTTCACAAATAAACTCAGAAATTATCGATCTAAATTTACCACTAACATGAAGCCCAATATGTCACGAAAAAACAATCTCAGAATCGCTAGGATCCGTTGAAGCGTTCCTGAGTTATTACCTCATAAATGGACACTGGTCAGAATTGCAAAAACGGCAAGGTCATTAAGGCCAAAATAGGCTGGGTCATGAAGGGGTTAATTAGAATGCATGGAGAGCCTGTGTGTTGTGACTGTCACACAGCCATAACACATGCAGTTGCGGCGTCAGACACCTGATTATCGGGAGCTATCCGGGTTCCCACTGCAGCTATTCGGTAAGCTATATTGGCATGCCGAATAAGAAGGAAACTGACGATATTTGCTCATATCTATTTCTAATCATTGCAGTAGTAGGAGAAATCAGACACTGCAGTCTTCTGGTTCCTTTCTGTCGTGGTAAACCCTTACCAGGATGCAAACAAAAAAAGGTGCAAAACACCCAAAACTGGACAAAGGCAATGATTAATCGGGGCCAAAGTGTTAGAAGCACTTACTGTGGCCAATAACAAAGAACGTTTGCTTCCCAAAAATCGGTGTTAGGGCTAGCGGAACGCACCAAATAATTAGAATGATAGAGTAAGGTGCGTTCGCAGCCCGGGGTCCACCGTGCAGAGATGGAAACTGCTGCTAAGTAATGACGGACTATATGGTGGTACAATGTGGATACACACGGGTTAACTTCACCGAACCCTGTTGCGTCACAGGGCTGCGGTACTGCACCAAGAGCGCAAGCAAGGAGTCTCAGAACTCATTCCCAAGACACAGGATTTGAGTTCATCTAGACTTCTTGCGCTCGACACCACAACTGGGGTGTCAGAGTGAAATAAATAATAATAATAATTAAGATGCACAATAGTGCGTGCGGTGCCGCACTGGCGGACGCCACTAACCACCCAGGCTTGGGTCAGGAAAGCGCTGTGAAAGCGCACGGCGCCGCACCGGCGGTCACAGCAGTTAGACACTGTTTTGTGTGTCACGTGCTGATGGCTAAGTCGGGCGCTAGATAGCAATCATCCTCCTTACACGAGCAGTCATACACAAGGGAGGGGATAATTAATGACCGACTTTCATATGTCAACACACACACGTTTACAATTGTACACTAGCGCATGGCCGTGCGGCCATGCAAACCTTTTATAGCTGCAGCAAGTACAGGACCTTCCCAGAAGGACCAATGGGAGGCTGCCACAGAAGTAGAGCACCTTCAGGACCTTCCTAGAGGACCAATGGGATTTGCTGCAGTATCTAAGCATGTGACCCTTGATCTCCAATGAGAGATCTTGCCCTGGGCATGCTCAGAAGGGGAAAAGCAGGACTTAGTCCCAAAAACTTCTGCTTGCCGCTGCCCAGTACAGGCTACAATGGCAGAAGCTGGAAAGGCAGCAGTAACCCTTTGCACAGAGTCAGACTGAGCAAGACGTTGGGTCCGACGTCTCTGCTGAGCAGACTCCACTGCAGCAGGAGAAGTATGGGAAACCGCAGCGGAGATGGCCCGAGATTCCCCCTGTGCAGAGGCGCAAACTCAACCCCTAACATTACCCCGCCTCCTAGGGCCCCCCTCCTTGGACATTGCCATGCTCAAAGGCATAAATGAGCCACGGAGCCCGAATATTCTCAGCAGGCTCCCAGGACCTGTCCTCAGGGCCATAACCCCTCCAGTCCACCAAATAAATTTTTTTGCCACGTACCACCTTGCACCCCAGAATAGCATTCACCTCGTAATCATCCGTAGAAGAACCCGATGTCCCAGCAGATGACTCGGAAAACCGGGACATGTATACGGGCTTCAAGAGGGACACATGAAAGGTGTCGGTGATACTCAGGCGTGGCGGAAGGGCCAGATGGTAGACCACTGGGTTCGAGGACCTTGAAGGGGCCCAAGTAGCGAGGCACAAACTTAGTGGACTCAACTCGCATCGTTATGTTATGGGTGGAGAGCCACACTAAGTCACCAGGAGCAAAGATCGGAGCGGGGTGCCGATGTGCATCGGCGGAGGACTCATTCTCTCCATGGAGGCCCGAATGGCATCCCGAGTGCGGTCCCAAATGTCCCTTGCCTCCACAGCCCAGTCTGCCACCCTGGAGTCGGTGGAAGACATGGGCATAGGCACAGGTACCCGTGGATGCTGACCATAGTTAAGGAGGAATGGGGTCTGTCCAGTGGAGTTGGCTATGGCGTTGTTCAGCGCAAACTCCACCCACAGTAGTAAGGATGCCCAGTCATCCTGCCTGGCTGAGACAAAATGTCGCAGATATGTGACCAAGGTCTGGTTGGCCCTCTCTACCAGCCCATTAGTCTCGGGATGATATGCAGAAGAAAGAGTCAACTCAATGCTGAGAAGACGACAGAGCTCTCTCCAGAACCGAGACGCAAACTGGGGACCCCGGTCACTGACAATTTTGTCCGGCATACCGTGTAGACGGAAGATGTGTTTTATAAACAACGCTGCCAAGGCCCATGCAGAAGGTAGACGTGGAAGTGGCACCAAGTGCACCATTTTAGAAAAATGATCGGTGATAACCCAAATGATGGTACAGCCACGAGACTTGGGCAAGCCCACTACAAAGTCCATCCCGACCATCTCCTAGGGTCTGTCTGCCACCGGTAAGGGATAAAGTAACCCAGCTGGCCGTTGTCGAAGAGACTTATTTTTGGCGCAGGAGACACACGCCCGAACATATTCTCCGATGTCACGGACCATATGTGGCCACCAGTACGTCCTCGCCAGCAGCTCAGATGTCCTCTTTGTCCCAAAATGTCCACACACCCTGGACGAATGAGCCCAAGAAAGCACCTCCGGTCGCAAATTAATAGGTACGAAAGTCTTGCCCGGAGGCACTGACTCTAGCGAAACCAGGGCCACAGTTTTCAGGCTCTCAGTGGGGACAATAAGCCGAGGCTCCTCTTCCTCCTCCTCAGACGATACAACGGAGCGAGACAGAGCATCGACACGAATGTTCTTCTCTCTGGAAAGAAAATAGAGGGTGAAATGAAACCCTGGAGAAGAACAAGGACCATCTGGCCTGGCGAGAATTTAACCACTTGGCTGTCTGCAGGTACACCAAATTCTTGTGATCTGTGAAGACTTGGAAGGGAAAACGAGCTCCCTCCAAGAAATGTCTCCACTCTGAGAAGGCCAACTTCATGGCTAGCAACTCCCTGTCCCCGATGGAATAATTCCTCTCTGCTGGTGAGAAGGTCTTAGAATAGAAGAAGCAAGAATGCTTCCAACCTTGAGCATCCTTTTGGAAAAGGACTGCTTCAGCACCAACAGATGAGGCATCCACCTCCATTATAAATGGCTTATCTACATCAGGGTGATGTAGGATGGGAGCGCTAGCGAAGTGTGACTTAATGCAGAGAAAGGCCTTGGAGACCTCCTCAGACAACAATTTGGGATTTGCTCCCTTCTTGGTGAGGGCAACCAAGGGAGCTACCAAAGTTGAGAAATGTGGAATGAACTGGCGATGGTAATTAATGAACCCCATAAAGCGCTGCACCGCTTTAAGAGAATGGGGTTCCTGCCAGTCCATCACAGCCTGTAGTTTGGCAGGATCCATAGCCAATCCCTGGGCGGAGATGATATAGCCCAGGAAAGGTAAGGACTCCTGCTCGAACACACACTTCTCCAACTTGGCATAGAGGGAGTTTGCCCGTAGGAGGTCAAAGACTTTGCAAACATCTCTCCAGTGGGAGTCAATATCTGGAGAGTAGATGAGAATATCATCCAGATAGAATACAACCGAGGTGGAGAGCATATGCCGGAAGATGTCGTTCACAAAGTCTTGAAAAAAGGCTGGGGCATTACAGAGCCTGAAGGGCATCACCAGATATTCGTAGTGCCCATCCCTGGTGTTAAAAGCCGTCTTCCATTCGTCCCCCTCACGGATGCGAATCAGGTTGTAAGCACCCCGCGATCTAATTTTGTAAATACCCTTGCTCCCCGAAGCTTATCAAAGAGCTCAGATATCTGGGGCAAAGGATACTTATTCTTAACGGTGATGGCGTTAAGACCCCTGTAATCTATGCATGGACGTAGTTCCCCATTCTTCTTCTGCACGAAGAAGAACCGTGCCCCTGCAGGTGACACTGACTTCCTAATGAATCCTCTTGCCAGATTTTCATGGATGTACTGTGACATTGCCTCTGTCTCCGGGAGAGGTAATGGATAGACTTGACCCCGGGGAGGCTCAGCACCAGGCAAGAGGTCAATAGGACAGTCATAAGGGCGGTGAGGCGGAAAGGTCTCCGCAGCCCTTTTGGAGAACACGTCCGCATAGGGCCAATATTGCTTGAGGAGAGAGGATAGATCTGCGGGTACCTCAGTAGTAGCAACCTGACCGCTTTCCCTCTGACATCTACCCCCCACAAGATTCACCCCATCCCAAAATTCTGCCTGTGGACCACTCAATATGAGGAGAGAGGTACCGTAGCCAAGGTATCCCTAACAGGACCTCATCAATTCCCTCAGGAATGACGAGCAGAGATATAATTTCTTGATGAGATGGCGACATGAACAGAGAAAAAGGGATGGTCTGGTGTGTTACCTGTGAGGGCAGTGTCGACCCATTTACCACTCGTACGGTTACTGGTTGAGCTAACATTACCAGGGGAATTGCGTGATGTTGGGCAAAGGCAGAAGACATAAAATTGCCCTCCGCCCCAGAATCCACGAGTGGGTAGATGAGCCTATAGTAATTGTCCCCTTAACGGACAATTTGGAGTCAAACGTCGCCGTGTCTAGTGTACCTCCACCTACTATCACTAGACGCTGAAGTTTCCTTGACCGCTGGGGACATCTGGTGGCAAGATGTCCTGACTGCTGGCAAACATGACAAACCTGGAGTGCAAGAGCAGTCCGGGACTTAGAACCCACTTGTGACACTACCATAGGCTCATGTGACTCAGGAGCCTGGACTGGAGATTCCAAAGGTTTGGCGAAGGTGGGAGCCAGCCGAAACCTCTGCCTACACTGGGCTCGCTCTAACCTCCGCTCGTGAAAACGGAGGTCAATACGAGTGGACACAGCTATTAACTCTTGTAGTGTGGCAGGAATCTCCCTAGTGGCCAGAGGGTCCTTCACGTGGTCAGCCAGCCCCCTCCAAAATATCGGAATAAGGGTTTTATCCGACCACTCCAGCTCAGATGCTAGGGTGCAAAAGTGGACGGCAAAATGGCTGACCAAGGATGAGCACTGAGTCAATGCCAACAGTTGGAGCACCGTATCATAGGTGACACGAGGTCCTAAAAAGACTTGTTTCAGAGTGCTCAGGAACAATGGAGCACTCTGCACCACATGATCGCCACACTCCCACAGCGGCGTAGCCCACTCCAACGCCCTGTCCGACAGGAGAGACACAATAAATCCCACCTTAGCCCGATCTGTGGGGAAATGTGCGGCCAGAAGCTCGAGATGTATAGAGCACTGGCTCATGAAACCCCTACAAGATTTACTATCACCAGAAATTTTTTCTGGCAGCGGGAGGCGAGATAGAGTCGGAACAGGGGTGGCAGTGGACAAAGTTGCTGCAGCCACGCTAGCAGCCTGAACAGCAACTGTGGTTACATCCACAGCTGAGGTTGTGCGCTCGAGAGCCGCCAATCTACCCTCCAGCTGCTGGATGTACCACAAGGATTGCTGTTTGTCCGTCATCACTAGCCAGACCCTGGCACTAGTGTAATGTTAGGGCTAGCGGAACGCACCAAATAATTAGAAAGATAGAGTAAGGTGCGTTCGCAGCCCGGGGTCCACCGTGCAGAGATGGAACCTGCTGCTAAGTAATGACGGACTATATGGAGGTACAATGTGGTACACACACGGGTTAACTTCACCCTGTGTGAAGGAAGCAAACCCTGTTGCATCACAGGGCCGCGGTACCGCACCAAGAGCACAAGCAAAGAGTCACAGAACTCAATCCCAAGACACAGGATTTGAGTTCATCTAGACTTCCTGCTCTCAACACCACAACTGGGGTGTCAGAGTGAAATAAATAATAATAATAATTAAGATGCACGACAGTGCGTGTGGTGCTGCACTGGCGGACGCCACTAACCACCCAGGCTTGGATCAGGAAAGCGCTGTGAAAGTGCATGGCGCCACACTGGCGGTCACAGCAATAGACGCTGTTTTGTGTGTCATGTGCTGATGATGGCTAAGTCGGGCGCTAGATAGCAATCATCCTCCTTACACGAGCTGTCATACACAAGGGAGAGGATAATTAATGAGCGACTTTCACACGTCAATACACACACGTTTACAAGTGTACACTAGCGCATGGCCGTGCGGTCATGCAAACCTTTTATAGCTGCAGCAAGTACAGGACCTTCCCGAAAGGACCAATGGGAGGCTGCCACATAAGTAGAGCACCTTCAGGACCTTCCTAGAGGACCAATGGGATTTGCTGCAGTATCTAAGCATGTGACCCTTGATCTCCAATGAGAGATCTTGCTCTGGGCATGCTCAGAAGGGGAAGAGCAGGACTTAGTCCCAAAAACTTCTGCTTGCCGCTGCCCAGTACAGGCTACAATGGCAGAAGCTGGAAAGGCAGCAGTAACCCTTTGCACAGAGTCAGACTGAGCGAGATGTTGGGACTGACATCTCTGCTGAGCAGCCTCCACTGCAGCAGGAAAAATATGGGAGACCGCAGTGGAGATGGCCTGAGATTCCACCTGTGCAGAGGTGGGAACTTGACCCCTAACAATCGGTCTGTCTAATCAAGCTACCAGACACCCAATGAATGAGCAAAACACTTGTTAATGGGTGAAATTATTTTTAAGGATTATTTATACAGGCCATTAAACACCACACCCAAATCGAAACAATACAGATCTATGAATACTCAAGTATGTCTGGAAGATCCAAACACAGATGTAAGGGTAAAAATGTTTAACCCAAGATCCAATTAAACAAGGGGATCAATACAAATCAATATAAATTTTATTGCATAAAAATAGCAAAAGAGACAAAAAAGCAGGTAATAGGGTAAGGTAGGATACAAAATAGCAGGTAAAATGACAGGTGCTGACCAGAATATATAAATGGAGATAATAAGGCACTGGGAAGAGAAACAGGTGTCTCACTACAGACACCCGCACAGGGCCACAAGTGAATGTCCACAAGGAATATATAAACAAAGGGATAATAACACCGGCTCCCGATGGCTAGCCTGCACGTGCCCCAGTACAGAGCATAAAAAAGTCATGCGCCATATAGTAACATATAGGCTACAAGGTCAGTGACCACATGTTAGCAGCAGAGACATAATAATCCTGAACATAAAAGTGTTTAAGTAAAGAGCCCCAGGTAGAGTCAAAACGCGTCACATTATCCATTTTTGTCATTTGAATAAGATAACCATAGCTTTGAAGAGTAAGCATCAGTCATCTATTTTTTTTTTTTTATAGGGAGGGACGCCATCCCTAGACATGAGCAGCACAAGAGTTCTGAGTGTCAACTGAATTCTTCATTATGGTCAGTCTCTGTGTTCACCATGTAAGACATAGTAATGTGCACTCAATGAGAAAGATACTGAACAGGGGACAAGTGTTATTTGGGCAGTCGTTTTTGTGTCTCTGTTACTTATTCCTCCTTCCCAAGATAGTATGTGTTTCCTTGAGCAAATTTTGAACACATCCCTTTTGTCAGTGGACACCTCATGTGAACAAGCTAAGACACTTTGTTTAGTTTTCACAAGTGTAGCCATCTATTGGCAATGAATGAAGTTTGGAGAATAATGGACCCAGAGCTCCAAGGCGTATTCAGCCTATGATTGTGCTCAGTGGCTTGTGGCCAGAAGACCTTATTTCATATGAATGCTGCTTAACTCATTGTACGTGAAGAATGTAAATGCCCGGTGAATATGTATATGTGCCTTAAAGTGGCACATACATATGTAATGAAGTAATTTGTTTATCTAACCATGGAATATGCAAATCTTAGGTTAAGGCAAAATGGAATGGCAATTTAAGCCATAGGCACATCTATAAACCTTATTTTTTTGGAAGAAAATTGATTTATCTAATTAGCATGTAGATATAAATCCGACCTGTATACATATTAATCTATATATCTTAATTGAGGATCCAAATAATTGGATTAGTTTCATAATGAAATGGTATAAACATAATTTGAGTTCCTGTGTAAATACAGGATATTATTCTTACATCTATTTCTAACTTAGAATTAAATTATAATTATTTGGAGACACTCAGTGAATAATTTTCATTATTTGCATTATATCTTCATCATTTTAATAACAATTTTATATTCTCGTTATGTTCTTGTTTGTCTTCAATAGATAAGGAGAATTGTTATTTTTCTGTGGTTAGCACCAATGGTTATTATTGATTTTATTGATGAACGGCCTCAAAAAACTTACTGATAGTTAATTGGGTTTCTGAGAAATTGGCCTTAAAGTGCATGCATTTAAAAGATATGGGAGTTATGTTACAAGGCCGAGGTATACTGATAGGTATTACAGTCTGTGTACAGCACTGTTGAATGTGTCGGAGCTATACTGGCTATACTATTAGATAGTTTTATACTTTCTTTCAAAAGTTGTGTAGTGCATGCTACATCGTGCCTTCAGCCAGGAGACACTAATAGAATAGCACCACCTAGTGGCCAATACTCATTGAAAGAGCATGTATTTGATTTGCAGGCTTGCGGTGACGTGTTGACTAGATGCGTTCGACATCTTTCAATACAAGTAAATTTAGAGAAGCCAGATGAGTCTATTTGGATACCACAAGCGTTAAAATAGCATACATGCAGTCTCGTGACTGTCAACTAGCATGGCTAATACCAGGAAATCATGTCAGCATTAAAATGGGTCTGTCCGCTTTCATTGTAATTGTAAAATGTGTATATGTATATACAGCTCAGGCCCATTCTCCAGACCTAAACCCCATTGTAAACCTCTGGAATGTAATGAAGAGGATGATGGATAGTCACAAGCCATCAAACAAAGAAGAACTGCTTACATTGTTGCGCCAGGAGCAGTGTGAAAGACTGGTGGAAAGCATGCCAAGACTTATGAAAGCTGTGATTAAAAATCATGGTTATTCCACAAAGTATTGATTTCTGAACTCTTCTTGAGTTAAAACATTAGTATTGTTGTTTCTAAGTGATTATGAACTTGTTTTCTTTGCATTATTTGAGGTCTGAAAGCAATGGGTTGTTTTTTTTAAAATTTTGACCATTTTTCTTTGTCAGAAAAAAAAATGATTGCTTGGAAATTTGGAGACATGTTGTCAGAAGTTTTTAGACTAAAAGAACAATTTACATTTTACTCAAAAATCTACCTATGAAGAGAAAAATCAGACAAACTGAACATTTTGCAGTGGTCTCTTAATTTTTGCCAGAGCTGCATATTATATATATACTGTATAATCTTTTGTAATATTGGCAAAAGCAAAAGAGTGAGATGTCCCCAGTTCCTGCAGCAGCAGCTATGTTGCAATCCATCTATTCTGCTAACAGCCCTGATCATAATTCATGTGGATCACAAAGGTCTATCATTCACTTATGAAATATCAAGTAATTCTATTAGGACTCATGCTGCTGACAGTGCGACAGCACACGGAGTCCATCGCTGTATAGTTTTGTAATGCTTCTAGGGGAGAATATCTCAAAGCATCCTTTAACATTTTTCTAATAAAATGTAAACAATTTTATTGATATAGCGGGGACTTGTTCTCACTGTGTTTAATACTCCTTATACTGTAGGTGTCCACATTTCCTGCAGTCTGCCATTGGGAAGCTAGCAATTCCTATGCTGTTGTGTGAAATAAACTCCTTGGTTAGTGATCTCTATGTTAGTTTCCCTGACATACAAATGTTGCCCTGTTAGATTAATTTTAGTTGCAACAGCAAAGATTAGGTCATAATGACGGTTTCAAATTATTTTCACATTGCAATTATAGCAAAATGTGGCCAGAATTAATAAAATACATGCAAAATAATAGCCTGTAAACCCAGGCTTATTAATTCAAAGGTCTCTGTGCATTTTTTGTCATAGCAGAATTATTGGAGCAAATAAATCTAGAGTGCTGGTTTAATGTACAGGTCCTTCTCAAAAAATTAGCATATAGTGTTAAATTTCATTATTTACCATAATGTAATGATTACAATTAAACTTTCATATATTATAGATTCATTATCCACCAACTGAAATTTGTCAGGTCTTTTATTGTTTGAATACTGATGATTTTGGCCTACAACTCCTGATAACCCAAAAAACCTGTCTCAATAAATTAGCATATTTCACCCGTCCAATCAAATAAAAGTGTTTTTTAATAACAAACAAAAAAACCATCAAATAATAATGTTCAGTTATGCACTCAATACTTTGTCGGGAATCCTTTGGCAGAAATGACTGCTTCAATGCGGCGTGGCATGGAGGCAATCAGCCTGTGACACTGCTGAGATGTTATGGAGGCCCAGGATGCTTCAATAGCGGCCTTAAGCTCATCCAGAGTGTTGGGTCTTGCGTCTCTCAACTTTCTCTTCACAATATCCCACAGATTCTCTATGGGGTTCAGGTCAGGAGAGTTGGCAGGCCAATTGAGCACAGTAATACCATGGTCAGTAAACCATTTACCAGTGGTTTTGGCACTGTGAGCAGGTGCCAGGTCGTGCTGAAAAATGAAATCTTCATCTCCATAAAGCATTTCAGCCGATGGAAGCATGAAGTGCTCCAAAATCTCCTGATAGCTAGCTGCATTGACCCTGCCCTTGATGAAACACAGTGGACCAACACCAGCAGCTGACATGGCACCCCACACCATCACTGACTGTGGGTACTTGACACTGGACTTCAGGCATTTTGGCATTTCCTTCTCCCCAGTCTTCCTCCAGACTCTGGCACCTTGATTTCCGAATGACATGCAAAATTTGCTTTCATCAGAAAAATGTACTTGGGACCACTTAGCAACAGTCCAGTGCTGCTTCTCTGTAGCCCAGGTCAGGCGCTTCTGCTGCTGTTTATGGTTCAAAAGTGGCTTTACCTGGGGAATGCGGCACCTGTAGCCCATTTCCTGCACACGCCTTTCCACACCAGACTCAGTCCACTGCTTCCTCAGGTTCCCCAAGGTCTGGAATTGGTCCTTCTCCACAATCTTCCTCAGGGTCCGGTCACCTCTTCTCGTTGTACAGCGTTTTCTGCCACATTGTTTCCTTCCAACAGACTTACCATTGAGGTGCCTTGATACAGCACTCTGGGAACAGCCTATTTGTTGAGAAATTTCTTTCTGGGTCTTACCCTCTTGCTTGAGGGTGTCAATGATGGCCTTCTTGACATCTGTCAGGTCGCTAGTCTTACCCATGATGGGGGTTTTGAGTAATGAACCAGGCAGGGAGTTTTTAAAAGCCTCAGGTATCTTTTGCATGTGTTTAGAGTTAATTAGTTGATTCAGAAGATTAGGGTAATAGGTCATTTAGAGAACCTTTTCTTGATATGCTAATTTATTGAGACAGGTTTTTTGGGTTATCAGGAGTTGTAGGCCAAAATCATCAGTATTAAAACAATAAAAGACCTGACAAATTTCAGTTGGTGGATAATGAATCTATAATATATGAAAGTTTAATTGTAATCATTACATTATGGTAAATAATGAAATTTAACACTATATGCTAATTTTTTGAGAAGGACCTGTATGTGTGAATTCTTTATCCACTCTTAGCTCCTTTTCTAAGAGAACCAAACAGAATTTTTTAACAAAATTCCAGGGATTCATTAATCCACAAACATTTGACTTATTTATGCTGCATTTGTTGGATTCCTAGAAAAACGTTTTTGTAACGGGATAACTATTGCCAGCTTCTAAAGGTACCGTCACATTAAGCGACGCTGCAGCGATATAGACAACGATGCCGATCGCTGCAGCGTCACTGTTTCGTCGTTGTGTGGTCGCTGGAGAGCTGTCACACAGACAGCTCTCCAGCGACCAACGATGCCGAATTCCCTGGGTAACCAGGGTAAACATCGGGTTACTAAGCGCAGGGCCGCGCTTAGTAACCCGATGTTTACCCTGGTTACCATTGTAAATGTAAAAAAAAAAAACCCACATACTCACATTCCGGTGCCTGTCACATCCCCCGGCGTCCGCTTCCCTGCACTGCTGCATCCTGTGTAAGCGCCGCCGGAAAGCAGAGCGGTGACGTCACCGCTGTGCTCTGCTTTACAGCCGGCCGGCGCTGACACAGTGCAGGGAAGTGGATGCCGGGGGACGCGACAGACACCGGAATGTAAGTATGTAGTGTTTTTTTTTTTTTACATTTACAATGGAAACCAGGGTAAATATTGGGTTACTAAGCGCGGCCCTGCGCTTAGTAACCTGATGTTTACCCTGGTTACCCGGGTGCTGCAGGGGGACTTCGGCATCGTTGAAGACAGTTTCAACGATGCCAAAGTCGTTCCCCTGATCGTTGGTCGGTTTACCCTGGTTACCAGTGAAGACATCGCTGCATCGGCGTCACACACGCTGACTCAGCGATGTCAGCGGGTGAGCCAGCGACGAAATAAGGTGCTGGCCTTTTAGCTCCGACCAACGATGTCACAGCAGGATCCTGATCGCTGCTGCGTGTCAAACACAACGATATCGCTATCCAGGACGCTGCAATGTCACGGATCGGTATCGTTATCGTTGTTAAGTTGTTCAGTGTGAAGGTACCTTAAAACTATAGTTCTATGTGATGTGAAATCATTGGTTGTGTTTACTGTTGTATCTGCTGATAAATTCGTTTATTTCTTTAATCCTGTCCTTCTACGCTTCTGACAAAATTATTTAAGTTACTTAATTATCATACATCAGGGACTTTTAAGGATTAGTCAGGATTAGGAGGCAGCATAAAGTAAAGGGGGGGCACATTATGGATAGTGATTCTGTTGCTACATTCATGTACAGATTGTGGTTCTGGTGGTATATTCATGTACTGATGATGGTTCTGGTGCTGTGTTCATGTATTGATGTTGGTTCTGGTGCTGTATGTATGTATTAAGGGTGGTTTTGGTGCAGTATGCATGTACTCATGGTGGTTATGATGATGTATTCATTTACAGATAATGGTACTGGTTTTGTATTCCTGTTCTGATAGTGGCCCTGGTGCTGTATTAGTGTAGATGTGGTAATCCTCAATTCTTCAGACTTAACAATAGATCATTATAAGGTCAGTGTGCTGTCATTGCACACATAGTTAAGATAATAAAGCTCCATGAACAAGGCCTTTTATGTTAGCCGAACAAGAGTATGACTAAGGCTACTTTCACACTAGCGTCGTACGATGCAAGACGAATTGCGTCGTTGCGACGTACTGACGCAAGCAGTGACAGCGCCGCACAATGGGGGCAGCGGATGCTGTTTTTCAACGCATCCGCTGCCCCATTGTGATGTGCGGGGAGGTGGGGGCGGAGTTCCAGCCGCGCTTGCGTGGTCGGAAAAGACGGTCTCTACGCACCAAAATACGTTGCATGCAACTTTTGTGGTGGCGACGGACCGACGCAACACGATGCAACCGTCGCACGACGGTTGCGACGTGTGGCAATGCGTCGCACTGCATCGCTAATGCAAGTCTATGGAGAAAAAACGCATCCTGCAAGCACTTTTGCAGGATGCGTTTTTTCTACAAAACGATGCATAGCGACGTGCAGTGCACAACGCTATTGTGAAAGTAGCCTAAAGCCCCCACACACTTTAGATAGCTGTTGGACATAAGATGGTTTGGTTGATCATTCATCCAGCAACTCTTTTTCCCAACCCTACTATACACAGAAGCACTCCCTCAACCAAGCACTCCTCTGTTCTCTATGAGAGAGCTACTGCCAGACATCTATGGTGTTTAACTTTTACAGAACAAAAGGATATCCAGGCCAAAATTGGATTTGCCAGATCCTTATCTTCATCAATGATCATCTGTCTGGGGATCCAACACACATTTGACTGCCTGTTGAACCCATCAATATCTGCATGGTTTGGATGACGTTACTCTTAAGGTACCTTCACACTAAACGATATCGCTAGCGATCCGTGACGTTGCAGTGTCCTGGCTAGCGATATCGTTTAGTTTGACACGCAGCAGCGATCAGGATCCTGCTGTGATGTCGCTGGTCGCTGAATAAAGTTCAGAACTTTATTTGGTCGTCCGGTCGCCGTGTATTGTTGTGTTTGACAGCAAAAGCAACGATACCAGCGATATTTTACACTGGTAACCAGGGTAAACATCGGGTTACTAAGCGCAGGGCCGCGCTTAGTAACCCGATGTTTACCCTGGTTACCAGCGTAAAATGTAAAAAAAAAAAACAGTACATACTTACATGCGTCCCCCGGTGTCCGCTTCCCACACTGACTGAGCGCCGGAAAGTGAAAGTGAAAGCACAGCACAGCGGTGACGTCACCGCTGTGCCCTGCTACTGCCGGCGCTCAGTCAGTGCAGGAAGCGGACGCCGGGGGACGCATGTAAGTATGTACTGTTTGTTTTTTTTACATTTTACGCTGGTAACCAGGGTAAACATCGGGTTACTAAGCGCGGCCCTGCGCTTAGCAACCCGATGTTTACCCTGGTTACCCGGGGACCTCGGCATCGTTGGTCGCTGGAGAGCGGTCTGTGTGACAGCTCTCCAGCGACCAAACAGCGACGCTGCAGCGATCGGCATCGTTGTCGCTATCGCTGCCGCGTCGCTTAATGTGAAGGTACCTTAAGCGTATGGGCTCTTTTAGTCTATCTTAATAATAGGGGGTGCATGTTGAAATACATATGTATGTTGAAATACATTCATTAACTGAAACAGAAACCGCTTTGTAGCTTGCATAAAACTGGGTGAGGAATAAACACATTTTGCTACTAAGATGAGGTTCTGGAAGACAGTTTCATGTCACAGGTCACACATCATGGCAAAATTAAGCACTGCAACAAGACACAATGTAAATATACTGCGTTAGCAAGGTCTCTCCAAGGCAAAGATTACAAGGCAGACTGGAGTTTCAAAATGTGCTGTTCAAGTTCTTTTGAAGAATAACCAAAAAATTGACAATGTTGAGGACGTAGTAGTCAGCCAAGAATCTTAGTTCACATCATGCTTACTTTTCTTCAAAATCAGAATATGCCCAGTAGGGTCATCAGCTCAGAACTGACAGCAACCAGTGAAACCCTATAACAACCATCTGCTGTTTGGAAAAGTTTGTCCATAAGTGATCTTCATGGAAAAATTGCGGCTAAAAAGCCGTATACCTCTGACATGGAAACAACTTCAAGCGAATTGTTATGAACAATAACATTGAAAGTGGTGTGCAGAAAAATGGCACCAGGTGCTTTGGGTTGATGAGTCTAAATTAGACATATGGTGGCACGTAAAAGTTTGGGCACTCATGGTCAAAATTACTGTTATTGTGAACAGTTAAGCAAGTTGAAGATAAAATGATCTCTAAAAGGCTTAAAGGTAAATATGTCACATTTCCTTTGTATTTTAGGCAAAAAATATATATACACTGCTCAAAAAAATAAAGGGAACACTTAAACAACAGAATATAACTCCAAGTAAATCAAACTTCTGTGAAATCAAACTATCCACTTAGGAAGCAACACTGTTTGACAATCAATTTCACATGCTGTTGTGCAAATGGAATAGACAACAGATGGAAATTATTAGCAATTATCAAGACACACTCAATAAAGGAGTGGTTCTGCAGGTGGGGACCACAGACCACATCTAAGTACCAATGCTTTCTGGCTGATGTTTTGGTCACTTTTGAATGTTGGTTGTGCTTTCACACTCCTGGTACCATGAGACGTACTCTACAACCCACACAAGTGACTCAGGTAGTGCAGCTCATCCAGGATGGCACATCAATGCGAGCTGTGGCAAGTAGGTTTGCTGTGTCTGTCAGTGTAGTGTCCAGAGGCTGGAGGCACTACCAGGAGACAGGCCAGTACACCAGGAGATGTGGAGGAGGCCGCAGGAGGGCAACAATTCAGCAGCAGGACCGCTACCACAGCCTTTGTGCAAAGAGGAACAGGAGGAGCACTGCCAGGGCCCTGCAAAATGACCTCCAGCAGGCCAAAATGTGCATGTGTCTGCACAAATGGTTAGAAACCGACTCCATAAGGATGGTCTGAGTGCCCAACATCCACAGATGGGGGTTGTGCTCACAGCCCAACACCGTGCAGGATGATTGACATTTGCTACAGAACACCAGGATTGGCAAATTCGCCACTGGCGCCCTGTGCTCTTTACAGATGAAAGCAGGTTCACACTGAGCACATGTGACAGAGTCTGGAGACGCCATGGAGAGCGATCTGCTGCCTGCATCATCCTTCAGCATGACCGGTTTGGCAGTGGGTCATTAATGGTGTTGGGTGGCATTTCTTTGGAGGGCAGCACAGCCCTCCATGTGCTCACCAGAGGTAGCCTGACTGCCATTAGGTACCGAGATGAGATCCTCAGAACCGTTTTGAGACCATATGCTGGTGTCATTAGCCCTGGGTTCCTCGTAATGCAGGACAATGCCAGACCTTATGTGGCTGGAATATGTCAGCAGTTCGTGCAAGATGAAGGCATTGAAGCTATGGACTGGCCTGCCCATTCCCCACACCTGAATCTGATTGAACACATCTGGGACATCATGTCTTGCACCATCCACCAATGTCACGTTGCACCACAGACTGTCCAGGAGTTGATGGATGTTTTAGTCCAGGTCTGGGGGAAGATCCCTCAGGAGACCATCCGCTGCCTCATCAGGAGCATGCCCAGGCATTGTAGGGAGGTCATACAGGCACATGGAGGCACATGGAGGCAACACACACACACACAACTGAACATCATTTCCTTGTCTTGAGGCATTTCCACTGAAGTTGGATCAGCCTGTAATTTGATTTTCCACTTTGCTTTTGAGTATCATTCCATCATTGGTTTAGGATCATTGTCCATTTGTAGAAGCCATCCTCTTTTCAACGTCAGCTTTTTTACAAATGGTGTTATGTTTGCATCAAGACTTTGTTGAAATTTCATTTAATCCATTATTCCTTCTACATGTGAAATGTTTCCCGTGCCATTGGCTGCAACACAACCCCAAAGCATGATGAAACCACCTCCGTGCTTAACCCCTCTACCCCCAAGGGTGGTTTGCATGTTAATGACCAGGCCAATTTTTACAATTCTGACCACTGTCCCTTTATGAGTGTCACACCGCCACTATCCCTTCTTCCCCATTATACTTACCGCTCCACAGCATCCCGGCACGCTCCTCTTCTTCTCCCGGTGTCTGCTACTCTGCTCACGCAGCCGGCCTCTGTCTCCCATCGGGTGCGTGCGCGCACTAGGTTCTACAGCGCACGCGCACTGCTCTCACTGATCCCAACCGCTCCTTCCGCTCCGCTCTATACTCCTGGAGGACCCTGACCCCGAAGGTATGCTGCTGCTCTGTTTATCAGGCCGCCTCTTCCTCCTGGCTGTGTCTGACTATCATTTGTTATCTGCAAGTGATTCTGGCCCCCACGTCTCCCAGCGGTCTCTCTACAGCTTGTCTCCCTGACCTTAGCTATTTATCTAGTGCCTTACCATTGTCCTTCTCTTTGCTTTCTTCCAGCCCCGGTCTGCCTGTGTCTCCGACTCGTCAGTGTTCTTGTGTCTCTGCTGTGCCAGTCTGCTAGTGTCGTCTCCTCATTTGTTTTCCTGTGTCTCCGCCTTGTCTGCGGTTTTTGTTTCCCTTCCTCCCCTGGGTTCCGTGTCTTTACCGTGACAGCTTGCTTCTCAGTCCTGCCCGTGTTCTCTGTGTCCCTGCCTTGTCATTCTTCCCACCTATTCTCCCTGCTTCCCGCTGTTATTCCTATTCTTCTTCCTTGGCTACCATCTGCCGTAGCAGTAGTATCCTCTGGACCTATCCCTAACGCTCCCTGTACAGGGGGTGGTCTACCAGGTCTCCTCGCCCTAGGGAGGTTCGCTGTCCAATGGGTTCACCTTCAGAGTTTTTCCAGCTCTAACAGCGAGATTATAACGCTGGAACGCTTCACCAGATCCTGGTGATTTTGACAATGTTTTCTCATAACATATTGTACTTCAGAGTGGTAAAATTTCTTTGATATGACTTGCCTCTATTTCTATAAAAACGGAAATTTGGCGGAAATGTTTAAAATTTTGCAATTTTCCAACTTTGATTTTTCATGCCCTTAAATCACACAGATATGTCACACAAAATACTTAATAAGTATAATTTCCCACATGTCTAATTTACATCAACACAATCTTTGAACCAAAATTTTTTTTTCTTAGGGAGTTATAAGGGTTAAAATTTGACCAGCGATTTCTCATTTTTACAACACCATTTTTTTTAAGGACCACATCACATTTGAAGTCACTTTGAGGGGTCTACATGATAGAAAATGCCCAAAAGTGACACCATTCTAAAAACTGCACCACTCAAGGTGCTCAAAACCACATTCGAGAAGTTTATTAACCCTTCAGGTGCTTCACAGGAATTTTTGGAATGTTTTACAAAAAGTTAACATTTAACTTTTTTTCACAAACAATTTACTTGAGATCCAATTTGTTTTATTTTACCAAGGCTAACAGGAGAAATTGGACCCCAAAAGTTGTTGTGCAAGTTATCCTGAGTACGCTGATAGCCCCTATGTGGGGGTATACCACTATTTGGGTGCATGGCAGAGCTCGGAAGGGAAGGAGCGTCGTTTGACTTTTCAATGCAAAATTGGCTCGAATTGAGATCAGACGCCATGTCGCATTTGGAGAGCCCCTGATGTGCGTAAACAGTGGAAACCCCCCACAAGTGACCCCATTTTGGAAATTAGGCCACCAAAGTAGCTTATCAATATGTGTGGTGAGTAGGGTTGAGCGAAACGGATCGTTCGTTTTCAAAAGTCGCCGACTTTTGGCAAAGTCAGCGTCTCATGAAACCGAGCCGATCCCAGCGTTGCATCGGCCATGCGGTACGCGACTTTCGCGCCAAAGTCGCGTTTCAATGACGCGAAAAGCGCCATTTCTCAGCCAATGAAGGTGAACGCAGAGTGTGGGCAGCGTGATGACATAGGTCCTGGTCCCCACCATCTTAGAGAAGGGCATTGCAGTGATTGGCTTGCTGTCTGCGGCGTCACAGGGGCTATAAAGGGGCGTTCCCGCCGACCGCCATCTCACTGCTGCTGATCTGAGCTTAGGGAGAGGTTGCTGCCGCTTCATTAGAAGCAGGGAGAGCGTTAGGCAGGGTCCATTAACCACCAAACCGCTTGTGCTGTAGCGATTTCCACTGTCCAACACCACCTTCGGTGTGCAGGGACAGTGGAAGCTACATTTTTTTTTTTCTCTCAGCGCTGTAGCTCATTGGGCTGCCCTAGAAGGCTCCCTGATAGCTGTATTGCTGTGTGTACGCCACTGTGCAAACCAACTGCTTTTTTCAAAGCACATATCCTCTTGTTCCTTCCTTTCTGCACAGCTATCTTTTTTGTTTGTCCACACTTTTTATTTAATTTGTGCATCAGTCCACTCCTTATTGCTGCCTGCCATACCTGGCTGAGATTACTGCAGGGAGATAGTAATTGTAGGACAGTCCCTGTTTTGTTTTTTTTTTTGTGGGAGATTAAGATTGGCATTTCTGCTAGAGTGCCATCCCTGTGTGTGCCATCTCTCACTCAGTGGGCCATAGAAAGCCTATTTATTTTTTTGCTTGATTTGGGTTCTAAAATCTACCTGAAAAAAAATCACTACATCAATCAGTGGGAGATTAATATTGCCCTTTCTGCTTGTGTGCCACTCCTGACTCCTGTGTGTGCCATCTCTCACTCAGTGGGCCATAGAAAGCCTATTTATTTTTTATTATTTGGTTTCTAAAGTCTCCCTGAAAAAGAAAAAAAAAAGAAAACAGTGGGAGATTAATATTGCCCTTTCTGCTTGTGTGCCACTCCTGACTCCTGTGTGTGCCATCTCTCACTCAGTGGGCCATAGAAAGCCTATTAATTTTTTTGCTTGATTTGGGTTCTAAAATCTACCTGAAAAAAAAAACACTACATCAATCAGTGGGAGAAAAATATTGGCCTCAGTCAGGGCTTGTGTGCCACTCCTGACTCCTGTGTGTGCCATCTCTCACTCAGTGCGCCATAGAAAGCCTATTAATTTTTTTGCTTGATTTGGGTTCTAAAATCTACCTGAAAAAAAACACTACATCAATCAGTGGGAGAAAAATATTGGCCTCAGTCAGGGCTTGTGTGCCACTCCTGACTCCTGTGTGTGCCATCTCTCACTCAGTGGGCCATAGAAAGCCTATTAATTTTTTTGCTTGATTTGGGTTCTAAAATCTACCTGAAAAAAAAAACACTACATCAATCAGTGGGAGAAATATATTGGCCTCAGTCAAGGCTTGTGTGCCACTCCTGACTCCTGTGTGTGCCATCTCTCACTCAGTGGGCCATAGAAAGCCTATTATTTTTTTTGCTTGATTTGGGTTCTAAAATCTACCTGAAAAAAAAAACACTACATCAATCAGTGGGAGAAAAATATTGGCCTCAGTCAGGGCTTGTGTGCCACTCCTGACTCCTGTGTGTGCCATCTCTCACTCAGTGGGCCATAGAAAGCCTATTAATTTTTTTGCTTGATTTGGGTTCTAAAATCTACCTGAAAAAAAACACTACATCAATCAGTGGGAGAAAAATATTGGCCTCAGTCAGGGCTTGTGTACCACTCCTGACTCCTGTGTGTGCCATCTCTCAGTCAGTGGGCCATAGAAAGCCTATTAATTTTTTTGCTTGATTTGGGTTCTAAAATCTACCTGAAAAAAAAACACTACATCAATCAGTGGGAGATTAATATTGCCCTTTCTGCTTGTGTGCCACTCCTGACTCCTGTGTATGCCATCTCTTACTCAGTGGGCCATAGAAAGCCTATTTATTTTTTTGCTTGATTTGGGTTCTAAAATCTACCTGAAAAAAAAACACTACATCAATCAGTGGGAGAAAAATATTGGCCTCAGTCAGGGCTTGTGTGCCACTCCTGACTCCTGTGTGTGCCATCTCTCACTCAGTGGGCCATAGAAAGCCTATTAATTTTTTTGCTTGATTTGGGTTCTAAAATCTACCTGAAAAAAAAACACTACATCAATCAGTGGGAGAAAAATATTGGCCTCAGTCAGGGCTTGTGTGCCACTCCTGACTCCTGTGTGTGCCATCTCTCACTCAGTGGGCCATAGAAAGCCTATTAATTTTTTTGCTTGATTTGGGTTCTAAAATCTACCTGAAAAAAAAACACTACATCAATCAGTGGGAGAAAAATATTGGCCTCAGTCAGGGCTTGTGTGCCACTCCTGACTCCTGTGTGTGCCATCTCTCACTCAGTGCGCCATAGAAAGCCTATTAATTTTTTTGCTTGATTTGGGTTCTAAAATCTACCTGAAAAAAAAACACTACATCAATCAGTGGGAGATTAATATTGCCCTTTCTGCTTGTGTGCCACTCCTGACTCCTGTGTGTGCCATCTCTCACTCAGTGGGCCATAGAAAGCCTATTAATTTTTTTTGCTTGATTTGGGTTCTAAAATCTACCTGAAAAAAAAACACTACATCAATCAGTGGGAGATTAATATTGCCCTTTCTGCTTGTGTGCCACTCCTGACTCCTGTGTGTGCCATCTCTCACTCAGTGGGCCATAGAAAGCCTATTAATTTTTTTGCTTGATTTGGGTTCTAAAATCTACCTGAAAAAAAAAAACACTACATCAATCAGTGGGAGAAAAATATTGGCCTCAGTCAGGGCTTGTGTGCCACTCCTGACTCCTGTGTGTGCCATCTCTCACTCAGTGGGCCATAGAAAGCCTATTAATTTTTTTGCTTGATTTGGGTTCTAAAATCTACCTGAAAAAAAACACTACATCAATCAGTGGGAGAAAAATATTGGCCTCAGTCAGGGCTTGTGTACCACTCCTGACTCCTGTGTGTGCCATCTCTCAGTCAGTGGGCCATAGAAAGCCTATTAATTTTTTTGCTTGATTTGGGTTCTAAAATCTACCTGAAAAAAAAACACTACATCAATCAGTGGGAGATTAATATTGCCCTTTCTGCTTGTGTGCCACTCCTGACTCCTGTGTATGCCATCTCTCACTCAGTGGGCCATAGAAAGCCTATTAATTTTTTTGCTTGATTTGGGTTCTAAAATCTACCTGAAAAAAAAACACTACATCAATCAGTGGGAGAAAAATATTGGCCTCAGTCAGGGCTTGTGTGCCACTCCTGACTCCTGTGTGTGCCATCTCTCACTCAGTGGGCCATAGAAAGCCTATTAATTTTTTTGCTTGATTTGGGTTCTAAAATCTACCTGAAAAAAAAACACTACATCAATCAGTGGGAGAAAAATATTGACCTCAGTCAGGGCTTGTGTGCCACTCCTGACTCCTGTGTGTGCCATCTCTCACTCAGTGGGCCATAGAAAGCCTATTAATTTTTTTGCTTGATTTGGGTTCTAAAATCTACCTTAAAAAAAAACACTACATCAATCAGTGGGAGAAAAATATTGGCCTCAGTCAGGGCTTGTGTGCCACTCCTGACTCCTGTGTGTGCCATCTCTCACTCAGTGGGCCATAGAAAGCCTATTAATTTTTTTGCTTGATTTGGGTTCTAAAATCTACCTGAAAAAAAAACACTACATCAATCAGTGGGAGATTAATATTGCCCTTTCTGCTTGTGTGCCACTCCTGACTCCTGTGTGTGCCATCTCTCACTCAGTGGGCCATAGAAAGCCTATTTATTTTTTTGCTTGATTTGGGTTCTAAAATCTACCTGAAAAAAAAACACTACATCAATCAGTGGGAGAAAAATATTGGCCTCAGTCAGGGCTTGTGTGCCACTCCTGACTCCTGTGTGTGCCATCTCTCACTCAGTGGGCCATAGAAAGCCTATTAATTTTTTTTGCTTGATTTGGGTTCTAAAATCTACCTGAAAAAAAAACACTACATCAATCAGTGGGAGATTAATATTGCCCTTTCTGCTTGTGTGCCACTCCTGACTCCTGTGTGTGCCATCTCTCACTCAGTGGGCCATAGAAAGCCTATTTATTTTTTTGCTTGATTTGGGTTCTAAAATCTACCTGAAAAAAAAACACTACATCAATCAGTGGGAGAAAAATATTGGCCTCAGTCAGGGCTTGTGTGCCACTCCTGACTCCTGTGTGTGCCATCTCTCACTCAGTGGGCCATAGAAAGCCTATTAATTTTTTTTGCTTGATTTGGGTTCTAAAATCTACCTGAAAAAAAACACTACATCAATCAGTGGGAGAAAAATATTGGCCTCAGGGCTTGTGTGCCACTCCTGACTCCTGTGTGTGCCATCTCTCACTCAGTGGGCCATAGAAAGCCTATTAATTTTTTTGCTTGATTTGGGTTCTAAAATCTACCTGAAAAAAAAAACACTACATCAATCAGTGGGAGATTAATATTGCCCTTTCTGCTTGTGTGCCACTCCTGACTCCTGTGTGTGCCATCTCTCACTCAGTGGGCCATAGAAAGCCTATTTATTTTTTTGCTTGATTTGGGTTCTAAAATCTACCTGAAAAAAAAACACTACATCAATCAGTGGGAGAAAAATATTGGCCTCAGTCAGGGCTTGTGTGCCACTCCTGACTCCTGTGTGTGCCATCTCTCACTCAGTGGGCCATAGAAAGCCTATTAATTTTTTTGCTTGATTTGGGTTCTAAAATCTACCTGAAAAAAAAACACTACATCAATCAGTGGGAGAAAAATATTGGCCTCAGGGCTTGTGTGCCACTCCTGACTCCTGTGTGTGCCATCTCTCACTCAGTGGGCCATAGAAAGCCTATTAATTTTTTTGCTTGATTTGGGTTCTAAAATCTACCTGAAAAAAAAAACACTACATCAATCAGTGGGAGATTAATATTGCCCTTTCTGCTTGTGTGCCACTCCTGACTCCTGTGTGTGCCATCTCTCACTCAGTGGGCCATAGAAAGCCTATTTATTTTTTATTACTTGGTTTCTAAAGTCTCCCTGAAAAAGAAAAAAAAAAAGAAAACAGTGGGAGATTAATATTGACATTTGTGCTTGAGTGACAGTCCTGCGTGTGTGGCATCTCTGTGATTTGGTGCCACAGAAAACAGAGTGTGTAACATTGTGCCTGATTTTCCTTGTGGTCTCACCAACCTGTTAAGGGATATTGAAATCATACTGAAGTTATAGCTCACCGTGTAAGTTGTTTGACAGCAACAAATAAAGTTACTTTGGTTAAGTTTTTAAAACAATGAGGAAGTCTGGTGCAAGAGGTCATCGTGGCCGTGGGCGTTCATTGTCAGCTGGTAATGATGGTAGTGGTAGTGGAGCATCAGGTGGTCGTGGGGATAAAAATATTCCACCTAAGTCTGGAGCTGTGGAGCCAGTTTCGTCGTCTGGCTACACAAGGCCTCGAACGCTCTCTTTTCTGGGAGTAGGAAAACCGCTTTTAAAGGCGGAGCAGCAACAGCAAGTTTTGGCTTACATTGCAGACTCAGCCTCTAGCTCTTTTGCCTCCTCTTCTGAAACTGGTAAATGTAAAAGCAGCGCGTCGCTTGTGGATGTTCACGGTCAGGGACAAGTCGCTTCCTTGTCCTCTTCAGCAAAAACTACAACAAGAGAGAAGGATGCAGCAGGCGACACAACGGGTTACTCCATGGAGCTCTTTACACATACCGTCCCTGGCTTAGAAAGTGAAACACTTAACAGGCCATGCCCATTACAAGTAGATTCTGACATGGAGTGCACTGATGCACAGCCACAGCCAGAGTACTATGCTGCTCCTTTGACTCAGACCACCACATTGCCCTCTCAGGGTACTGATCCACAATCAGACCCTGATGAGACTATGTTGCCCCGCCACGAACGCTATACCACCGACCGACACAGTGACACAGACGAAGTTGCACACGAGCTCGAAGAGGAGGTAATAGATGACCCAGTTGTTGACCCCGATTGGCAGCCATTGGGGGAACAGGGTGCAGGCGGCAGTAGTTCAGAAGCGGAGGTGGAGGAGGGGCCGCAGCAGGCATCAACATCGCAACAGGTTCCATCTGCCGGGCACGTATCTGGCCCAAAACGCGTGTCAAAGCCAAAACCTGTTGGAGGACAGCGTGGCCATCCGGTTAAAGCTCAGTCTGCAATCCCTGAAAAGGGATCTGATGCTAGGAAGAGTGCAGTCTGGCATTTTTTTAAACAACATCCAATTGATCAGCGCAAAGTCATCTGTCAAAAATGTTCAACTAGCTTAAGCAGAGGTCAGAATCTGAAAAGTCTAAATACTAGTTGCATGCATAGACACTTAACCACCATGCATTTTCAAGCCTGGACTAACTACCAAACGTCCCTTAAGGTTGTAGCACCCTCGGCCAATGAAGCTAGTCAGCAACGCAACATCCCTTCCGTCACTGTAAGGCCACCATTTTCCGCACCACCGGCAGTATCTGTGCAGGTTTCTTTGCCAGCCAAAAGCAGTCAGGGTCAGGGAATCACCAGTTTTGTAGGAGGAAATATTGCATCTAGGGCACCGGCGGAAACAATACCGTCTCCAACCGTCTCTCAGTCTGCCATGTACACCGGCACACCCGAAAGTTCCACGATCTCCAGCTCTCCAGTCCAGCTCACCCTACATGAGACTCTGGTTAGAAGAAAGGAAGTACTTATCCTCGCATCTGCGTACACAGGGTTTTAACGCCCACATAGCTAGACTAATCTCGTTAGAGATGATGCCCTACCGGTTAGTTGAAAGCGAAGCTTTCAAAGCCCTGATGGAGTACGCTGAACCACGATACGAGCTACCCAGTCGACACTTTTTTTCCAGAAAAGCCATCCCAGCCCTGCACCAGCATGTTAAACAGCGCATCGTCCATGCACTCAGGCAATCTGTGAGTACAAAGGTGCACCTGACTACAGATGCATGGACCAGTAGGCATGGCCAGGGACGTTATGTGTCCATCACGGCACACTGGGTGAATGTGGTGGATGCAGGGTCCACAGGGGACATCAATTTCGGGACAGTTGTGCCTAGCCCACGGTCTAGGAAACAGTTGGCTGTAGGCGTTCGCACCCCCTCCTCCTCGTCCTCCTGCAGAAGCTACAGCTCTTCCACAGACCGCAGTCGGCCAACCACTCCATCGGCAGATGACACTGTTGCACACCAGTTGTCCCATTATGGGCCAGCTACTGGCAAGCGTCAGCAGGCTGTATTGGCTATGAAGTGTTTGGGCGACAAAAAACACACCGCGGAAGTTCTGTCCGAGTTCTTGCAACAAGAAACGCAGTCGTGGCTGGGCACAGTAGATCTTGAGGCAGGCAAGGTAGTGAGTGATAACGGAAGGAATTTCATGGCTGCCATCTCCCTTTCCCAACTGAAACACATTCCTTGCCTGGCTCACACCTTAAACCTGGTGGTGCAGTGCTTATTGAAAACTTATCCTGGTTTCTCCGACCTGCTCCTCAAAGTGCGTGGACTTTGCTCACATATCCGACGTTCGCCTGTACACTCCAGCCGTATGCAGACCTATCAGCAGTCTTTGAACCTTCCCCAGCATCGCCTAATCATAGACGTTGCAACAAGGTGGAACTCAACACTGCACATGCTTCAGAGACTGTGCCAACAGAGGCGGGCTGTTATTTATTTGTGGGAGGATACACATACACGGGCAGGCAGTAGGATGGCAGACATGGAGTTGTCAGGTGTGCAGTGGTCGAAGATACAAGACATGTGTCAAGTCCTTCAGTGTTTTGAGGAATGCACACGGCTGGTTAGTGCAGACAACGCCATAATAAGCATGAGCATCCCCCTAATGCGTCTGCTGATGCAAAGTTTGACGCACATAAAGGATCAGGCGTCTGCACCAGAGGAAGAGGAAAGCCTTGATGACAGTCAGCCATTGTCTGGTCAGGGCAGTGTACAGGACGAGGTAGCGGGCGAAGAGGAGGTGGAGGACGAGGAGGATGATGGGGATGAGTATATTTTTAATGCGGAAGCTTTCCCGGGGGCACTGGAAATTGGTTGTGTGGCAAGGCCGGGTTCTGGTTTTTTGAGGGACACAAGTGACGTAGATTTGCCTGAAACTGCCCCTCAACCAATCACAACCGGAGATTTGACAACTGGAACTTTGGCCCACATGGCGGATTATGCCTTACGTATCCTAAAAAGGGACACACGCATTACGAAAATGATGAACGATGACGATTACTGGTTGGCCTGCCTCCTTGATCCACGCTATAAAGGCAAATTGCAAAATATTATGCCACATGAGAACTTGGAACTAATATTAGCAACCAAACAATCAACTCTTGTTGACCGTTTGCTTCAGGCATTCCCAGCACACAGCGCACGTGATCGTTCTCACACGAGCTCCAGGGGGCAGCAGACTAGGAGTGTTAGGGGTGCACACATCAGAAGTGGCGTTGGACAGAGGGGTTTTCTGACCAGGTTGTGGAGTGATTTTGCTATGACCGCAGACAGGACAGGTACTGCTGCATCAATTGAAAGTGACAGGCGACAACATTTGTCCAGTATGGTTACTAACTATTTTTCATCCCTTATCGATGTTATCCCTCAACCGTCATTCCCATTTGATTACTGGGCATCAAAATTAGACACCTGGCCAGAATTGGCAGAATATGCATTGCAGGAGCTTGCTTGCCCGGCAGCAAGTGTCCTATCAGAAAGAGTATTCAGTGCTGCAGGTTCAATATTAACCGAAAAAAGGACTCGTCTGGCTACCCAAAATGTTGACGATCTAACATTCATTAAAATGAGCCACAACTGGATTTCGAAATCTTTTGCCCCACCTTGCCCGGCCGACACCTAGCTTTCCTATGAAAAGCTCTTGCCTGTGGACTACTGTGAATTACTTTTCTAATGTCTAATTTTCTGCAGCTGATTGTCCAGCATACGACATGTTTACACCTCCCTAAATGGCCAAACTCCCCACACGGGGCCGTGGTATCGCGACTTGGCGCAAGCACCCGTGAGACTGCTGTTTGTCTGAAGAGGTGGGTGTGCTCGCTTTTGGTCGACGGCATTGCTACTGGGTCCCTCATAGTACAATAAAGTGTCTCTGGCGGTGGTGGTGCGCACCCAACGTCAGACACACTGTTGTAACATGAGGGGCCCTGGGCCTGTACCACCGGCCACAAGAGAGTTCACCCACCCCCAGGTCAAACATTGCTCTACCACTTCCACAGTTATCTCTCACACTTCCACCAATGTTTAGTCTATGCGCTGACATCCTTCCATACCTGCCACTGACAATACCATTGTGTTGACATGTATGATGGTACTTAACATAGTCAGGGGCAGTGTCCTCTATTTACCACAGTAAATACTTTGCGCTAAATTAGTAGGTCTGAAACAACGCAGAGGATCCCACCCCTGAACCTAATGATTGCACCCTTTAGTGTTTTTGTTTTGTTTAAATGCGAGACATTCACATTTAATTGTTGTTTTTGACTACTAACTGGCAGACACTCATTACAATCGGCCTCCGTTGACCAGACCACTGCTGCCCGTGTACCCCTGGAACCAATTATAAAGTGCCTACAGCCTGCCCATTTTATTATGTTAGGCCTTCGAAGCCTGTCTGCGGTCCCTCCTTCCACTAGGCCTCCACTGACCAGACCACTGCTGCCCGTGTACCCCTGGAACCTATTTTACAGTGCATAGAGCCTGCCCATTTTATTATGTTAGGCCTTCGAAGCCTGTCTGCGGTCCCTCCTTCCACTAGGCCTCCACTGACCAGACCACTGCTGCCCGTGTACCCCTGGAACCTATTTTACAGTGCATACAGCCTGGCCATTTTATTATGTTAGGCCTTCAAAGCCTGTCTGCGGTCCCTCCTTCCACTAGGCCTCCACTGACCAGACCACTGCTGCCCGTGTACCCCTGGAACCAATTATAAAGTGCCTACAGCCAGCCCATTTTATTATGTTAGGCCTTCGAAGCCTGTCTGCGGTCCCTCCTTCCACGAGGCCTCCACTGACCAGACCACTGCTGCCCGTGTACCCCTGGAACCTATTTTACAGTGCATAGAGCCTGCCCATTTTATTATGTTAGGCCTTCGAAGCCTGTCTGCGGTCCCTCCTTCCACTAGGCCTCCACTGACCAGACCACTGCTGCCCGTGTACCCCTGGAACCTATTTTACAGTGCATAGAGCCTGCCCATTTTATTATGTTAGGCCTTCGAAGCCTGTCTGCGGTCCCTCCTTCCACTAGGCCTCCACTGACCAGACCACTGCTGCCCGTGTACCCCTGGAACCTATTTTACAGTGCATACAGCCTGGCCATTTTATTATGTTAGGCCTTCGAAGCCTGTCTGCGGTCCCTCCTTCCACTAGGCCTCCACTGACCAGACCACTGCTGCCCGTGTACCCCTGGAACCAATTATAAAGTGCCTACAGCCAGCCCATTTTATTATGTTAGGCCTTCGAAGCCTGTCTGCGGTCCCTCCTTCCACTAGGCCTCCACTGACCAGACCACTGCTGCCCGTGTACCCCTGGAACCTATTTTACAGTGCATAGAGCCTGCCCATTTTATTATGTTAGGCCTTCGAAGCCTGTCTGCGGTCCCTCCTTCCACTAGGCCTCCACTGACCAGACCACTGCTGCCCGTGTACCCCTGGAACCAATTATAAAGTGCCTACAGCCAGCCCATTTTATTATGTTAGGCCTTCGAAGCCTGTCTGCGGTCCCTCCTTCCACTAGGCCTCCACTGACCAGACCACTGCTGCCCGTGTACCCCTGGAACCTATTTTACAGTGCATAGAGCCTGCCCATTTTATTATGTTAGGCCTTCGAAGCCTGTCTGCGGTCCCTCCTTCCACTAGGCCTCCACTGACCAGACCACTGCTGCCCGTGTACCCCTGGTGTCATGATCTCAATGGCAAGAGAACATAGCATAAGCATATATAGGAACTAGCTCTTGGAAGATGGGAACTGAGCTGACCATGAACTAAACCTAACGCACAACTAGCAGTGGCCGGGTAGCATGCCTACGTTGATTCTAGATGCCCAGCACCAGCCGGAGGACTAAATAAAGCTAGCAGAGGAAAATATTAGTCCTAGCTCACCTCTAGAGAAATACCCCGAAAGGAGACAGAGGCCCCCCACATGTATTGGCGGTGAGTTGAGATGAAATAACAAACGTAGTATGAAAATAGGTTTAGCAAATTTGAGGTCCACTTACTACATAGCAGAAGACAGAAAGGACACTTTCATGGTTAGCTGAAAACCCTATCAAAAACACCATCCAGAAATTACTTTAAAACTCTGGCATTAACTCATAACACCAGAGTGGCAATTCCTGTTCACAAGAGCTTTCCAGACACAGTAACGAAACTACAGCTGTGAACTGGAACAAAAATGCAAAAACAAACATGGACAAGAGTCCAACTTATCTAGTAGTTGTCTAGGAGCAGGAACAAGCACAGAGAGGCTTCTGATAACATTGTTGACCGGCAAGCAACTAACAGAGCAGCAAGGTTATATAGCGACTCCCACATCTTGATGGGAACAGGTGAACAGAGAAGATGAAGACACCAGTTCAATTCCACCAGTAGCCACCGGGGGAGCCCAGAATCCAAATTCACAACAGTACCCCCCCCTCAAGGAGGGGGCACCGAACCCTCACCAGAACCACCAGGGCGATCAGGATGGGCCCTATGAAAGGCACGAACCAGATCGGAGGCATGAACATCAGATGCATTCACCCAAGAATTATCCTCCTGGCCGTATCCCTTCCACTTGACCAGATACTGGAGTCTCCGTCTGGAAACACGAGAGTCCAAGATTTTCTCCACAACGTACTCCAACTCACCCTCAACCAACACCGGAGCAGGAGGCTCAACGGAAGGCACAACCGGTACCTCATACCTGCGCAATAATGACCGATGAAAAACGTTATGAATAGAAAAGGATGCAGGGAGGTCCAAACGGAAGGAAACAGGGTTAAGAATCTCCAATATCTTATACGGGCCGATAAACCGAGGCTTAAACTTAGGAGAAGAGACCCTCATAGGGACAAAACGAGAAGACAACCACACCAAATCCCCAACAGAAAGCCGAGGACCAACACGACGGTGGCGGTTGGCAAAAAGCTGAGTCTTCTCCTGGGACAACCTCAAATTGTCCACCACCTGCCCCCAGATCTGATGCAATCTCTCCACCACAGCATCCACTCCAGGACAATCCGAAGATTCCACCTGACCAGAGGAAAATCGAGGATGAAACCCCGAATTACAGAAAAACGGGGACACCAAAGTGGCAGAGCTGGCCCGATTATTGAGAGCGAACTCCGCCAATGGCAAAAAAGCAACCCAATCATCCTGGTCAGCAGACACAAAACACCTCAGATATGTCTCCAGGGTCTGATTAATCCGCTCGGTCTGGCCATTCGTCTGAGGATGGAAAGCGGACGAAAAAGACAAATCTATGCCCATCCTAGCACAGAATGCCCGCCAAAATCTAGACACGAATTGGGTCCCTCTGTCAGAAACGATATTCTCAGGAATACCATGCAAACGAACAACATTTTGAAAAAACAGAGGAACCAACTCGGAAGAAGAAGGTAACTTGGGCAGAGGAACCAAATGGACCATCTTAGAAAAACGGTCACACACCACCCAGATGACAGACATCTTCTGAGAAACAGGCAGATCTGAAATAAAATCCATCGAGATGTGCGTCCAAGGCCTCTTAGGAATAGGCAAGGGCAACAATAATCCACTAGCCCGAGAACAACAAGGCTTGGCCCGAGCACAAACGTCACAAGACTGCACAAAGCCTCGCACATCTCGTGACAGGGAAGGCCACCAGAAGGACCTTGCCACCAAATCCCTGGTACCAAAAATGCCAGGATGACCTGCCAACGCAGAAGAATGAACCTCAGAGATGACTCTACTGGTCCAATCATCAGGAACAAACAGTTTATCAGGTGGGCAACGATCAGGTCTATCCGCCTGAAACTCCTGCAAGGCCCGCCGCAGGTCTGGAGAAACGGCTGACAATACCACTCCATCCTTAAGGATACCTGTGGGCTCAGAGTTACCAGGCGAGTCAGGCTCAAAACTCCTAGAAAGGGCATCCGCCTTAACATTCTTAGAACCCGGTAGGTATGACACCACAAAATTAAACCGAGAGAAAAATAATGACCAGCGCGCCTGTCTAGGATTCAGGCGCCTGGCGGTCTCAAGATAAATCAAATTTTTGTGGTCAGTCAATACCACCACCTGATGTCTGGCCCCCTCAAGCCAATGGCGCCACTCCTCAAAAGCCCACTTCATGGCCAAAAGCTCCCGATTCCCAACATCATAATTCCGCTCAGCGGGCGAAAATTTACGGGAAAAGAAGGCACAAGGCCTCATCACGGAGCAGTCAGAACTTTTCTGCGACAACACTGCCCCAGCTCCGATCTCAGAAGCGTCGACCTCAACCTGAAAAGGTAGAGCAACATCAGGCTGACGCAACACAGGGGCAGAGGAAAAACGGCGCTTAAGCTCCCGAAAGGCCTCCACAGCATCAGGGGACCAATCAGCAACATCAGCACCCTTCTTAGTCAAATCGGTCAATGGCTTAGCAATATCCGAAAAACCAGCAATAAATCGACGATAAAAGTTAGCAAAGCCCAAAAATTTCTGAAGACTCTTAAGAGAAGAGGGCTGCGTCCAATCACAAATAGCTTGAACCTTGACAGGATCCATTTCAATGGAAGAGGGGGAAAAAATATATCCCAAAAAGGAAATCCTCTGTACCCCAAAAACACACTTAGAACCCTTCACACACAAAGAATTAGACCGCAAAACCTGAAAAACCCTCCTGACTTGCTGGACATGAGAGTCCCAGTCATCCGAAAAAATCAGAATATCATCCAGATACACAATCATAAATTTATCCAAATAATCGCGAAAAATATCATGCATAAAGGACTGGAAAACTGACGGAGCATTAGAAAGACCAAAAGGCATCACTAAATACTCAAAGTGGCCCTCGGGCGTATTAAATGCGGTTTTCCACTCATCCCCCTGCCTGATTCGCACCAAATTATACGCCCCACGAAGGTCAATCTTAGAGAACCACTTGGCCCCCTTTATGCGAGCAAACAAATCAGTCAGCAACGGCAATGGGTATTGATATTTAACAGTGATTTTATTCAAAAGCCGATAATCAATACATGGTCTCAAAGAGCCGTCTTTTTTTGACACAAAGAAAAAACCGGCTCCTAAGGGAGATGACGATGGACGAATATGTCCCTTTTCCAAGGACTCCTTTATATATTCTCGCATAGCAGCATGTTCAGGCACAGACAGATTAAATAAACGACCCTTTGGGTATTTACTACCCGGGATTAAATCTATGGCACAATCGCACTCTCGGTGCGGAGGTAACGAACCAAGCTTGGATTCTTCAAAGACGTCACGATAGTCAGACAGGAACTCAGGAATTTCAGAGGGAATGGATGATGAAATGGAAACCACAGGTACATCCCCATGAGCCCCCTTACATCCCCAGCTCAACACAGACATAGCTCTCCAGTCGAGGACTGGGTTGTGAGATTGCAGCCAAGGCAATCCTAGCACCAAATCATCATGTAGATTATACAGCACCAGAAAGCGAATAATCTCCTGGTGATCCGGATTAATACGCATAGTTACTTGTGTCCAGTATTGTGGTTTATTATTAGCCAATGGGGTGGAGTCAATCCCCTTCAGAGGAATAGGAGTCTCCAAAGGCTCTAAATCATACCCACAGCGTTTGGCAAAGGACCAATCCATAAGACTCAAAGCGGCGCCAGAGTCGACATAGGCGTCCGTGGTAATAGATGACAAAGAGCAAATCAGGGTCACAGATAGAATAAATTTAGACGGTAAGGTGCAAATGGAAACAGATTTACCAAGCTTTTTAGTGCGCTTAGAGCATGCTGATATAACATGAGTAGAATCACCACAATAGAAACACAACCCATTTTTCCGTCTAAAATTCTGCCGCTCGCTTCGGGACAGAATTCTATCACACTGCATACTCTCTGGCGACTTCTCAGTGGACACCGCCAGATGGTGCACTGGTTTGCGCTCCCGCAAACGCCTATCGATCTGAATAGCCATTGTCATGGACTCATTCAGACCCGCAGGCACAGGGAACCCCACCATAACATCCTTAATGGCATCAGAGAGACCCTCTCTGAAAGTCGCCGCCAGGGCGCACTCATTCCACTGAGTAAGCACAGACCATTTACGGAATCTTTGGCAGTAAATTTCCGCTTCATCTTGCCCCTGAGATAGGGACATCAAAGTTTTTTCTGCCTGAAGCTCCAAATGAGGTTCGTCATAAAGCAACCCCAAGGCCAGAAAAAACGCATCCACATTGAGCAACGCAGGATCCCCTGGTGTCAATGAAAAAGCCCAGTCTTGAGGGTCGCCCCGGAGCAAGGAAATCACAATCCTGACCTGCTGTGCAGGGTCTCCGGCAGAGCGAGATTTCAGGGACAAAAATAATTTGCAATTATTTCGAAAATTCTGAAACCCGGATCTATTCCCCGAGAAAAATTCCGGCAAAGGAATTCTCGGCTCAGATACAGGTGCATGACAAACAAAATCTTGCAAATTTTGTACCTTCGTGGCGAGATTATTCAAACCTGCAGTTACACTCTGAAGATCCATTACAAACAGGTGGACACAGAGCCATTCAAGGGTTAAGAGGAGGTAAGAAGCAGCTAGACAGCAATTAAGGGCTAGGCAGCAAAACTCTGAGGGGGAAAAAAAAAAAAAATTTTCCCTTCAACACTTCTTTTTCTCCTGCTTCAGCCCAAACAATTAACACTTTGAGGGCCGGTCAAACTGTCATGATCTCAATGGCAAGAGAACATAGCATAAGCATATATAGGAACTAGCTCTTGGAAGATGGGAACTGAGCTGACCATGAACTAAACCTAACGCACAACTAGCAGTGGCCGGGTAGCATGCCTACGTTGATTCTAGATGCCCAGCACCAGCCGGAGGACTAAATAAAGCTAGCAGAGGAAAATATTAGTCCTAGCTCACCTCTAGAGAAATACCCCGAAAGGAGACAGAGGCCCCCCACATGTATTGGCGGTGAGTTGAGATGAAATAACAAACGTAGTATGAAAATAGGTTTAGCAAATTTGAGGTCCACTTACTACATAGCAGAAGACAGAAAGGACACTTTCATGGTTAGCTGAAAACCCTATCAAAAACACCATCCAGAAATTACTTTAAAACTCTGGCATTAACTCATAACACCAGAGTGGCAATTCCTGTTCACAAGAGCTTTCCAGACACAGTAACGAAACTACAGCTGTGAACTGGAACAAAAATGCAAAAACAAACATGGACAAGAGTCCAACTTATCTAGTAGTTGTCTAGGAGCAGGAACAAGCACAGAGAGGCTTCTGATAACATTGTTGACCGGCAAGCAACTAACAGAGCAGCAAGGTTATATAGCGACTCCCACATCTTGATGGGAACAGGTGAACAGAGAAGATGAAGACACCAGTTCAATTCCACCAGTAGCCACCGGGGGAGCCCAGAATCCAAATTCACAACACCCTGGAACCTATTTTACAGTGCATACAGCCTGGCCATTTTATTATGTTAGGCCTTCGAAGCCTGTCTGCGGTCCCTCCTTCCACTAGGCCTCCACTGACCAGACCACTGCTGCCCGTGTACCCCTGGAACCTATTTTACAGTGCATAGAACCTGCCCATTTTATTATGTTAGGCCTTCGAAGCCTGTCTGCGGTCCCTCCTTCCACTAGGCCTCCACTGACCAGACCACTGCTGCCCGTGTACCCCTGGAACCAATTATAAAGTGCCTACAGCCAGCCCATTTTATTATGTTAGGCCTTCGAAGCCTGTCTGCGGTCCCTCCTTCCACTAGGCCTCCACTGACCAGACCACTGCTGCCCGTGTACCCCTGGAACCTATTTTACAGTGCATAGAGCCTATTTTTTAATTTTATTTAATATTAATAAAGCCATGATGGACTACGCTGTACCACGCTATGAGCTATCCAGTTGACAATTCTTTTGTGAGAAAAGCCATCCCACCCCTCCACCAGCATGTTAAAGACCACATTGTCCTTGCATTCTGTCAATCTGTGAGTCCAAAGGTACACCTGACAACAGACACATGGACCTGTAGGCATGGCCACGGAAGGTTACGTGTCCTTTGTGGCGCAATGGGTTAATGTATTGGATGCATGGTCCACACAGGGGACAGCCTGGTAAGTCTGTCTGCAGTCCCTAATTCAAGTTGTCCTCAAATGAATAAATCTGAGCTTCCACCTTCTGGCTCTCATTAAGTGCTGTTTTTTAAAAGATTGTTAGTTCCGGCCTACTAACGGTGTCTGCCCCTCCCTGGTGTTTGCTCTCAACTGAATAAAGCTGAGCTTCATCCTTCTGGCTCTCATTAAGTGCTGTGTTTTCAAAAATTGGTGGTTAGGGCCTACTAACGGTGTCTGCCCCTCCCTGGTGTTGTCCTCAACTGAATAAAGCTGAGCTTCTACCTTCTGGCTCTGATTAACTGCTGTTTTTAAACAAATTGGTGGTTCCGGCCTACTAACGGTGTCTGCCCCTGCCTGGTGTTGTCCTCAACTGAATAAAGCTGAGCTTCTACCTTCTGGCTCTGATTAACTGCTGTTTTTAAACAAATTGGTGGTTCCGGCCTACTAACGGTGTCTGCCCCTCCCTGGTGTTGTCCTCAACTGAATAAAGCTGAGCTTCTACCTTCTGGTTCTGATTAACTGCTGTTTTTAAACAAATTGGTGGTTCCGGCCTACTAACGGTGTCTGCCCCTGCCTGGTGTTGTCCTCAATTGAATAAAGCTGAGCTTCTACCTTCTGGCTATCATTAAGTGCTGTGTTTTTAAAAAATTGATGGTTAGGGCCTACTAACGGTGTCTGCCCCTCCCTGGTGTTGTCCTCAACTGAATAAAGCTGAGCTTCTACCTTCTGGTTCTTATTAACCCCTTCCCGACATTTGACGTACTATCCCGTCGAGGTGGGGTGGGCCCGTATGACCGCCGACGGGATAGTACGTCATAGCCGATCGGCCGCGCTCACGGGGGGAGCGCGGCCGATCGCGGCCGGGTGTCGGCTGCATATCGCAGCTGACATCCGGCACTATGTGCCAGGAGCGGTCACGGACCGCCCCCGGCACATTAACCCCCGGCACACCGCGATCAAACATGATCGCGATGTGCCGGCGATGCAGGGAAGCATCGCGCAGGGAGAGGGCTCCCTGCGGGCTTCCCTGAGCCCCCCGCAGCAACGCGATGTGATCGCGTTGCTGCGAGGGTCTTACCTCCCTCCCTGCCTGCTCCAGACCCGGATCCAAGATGGCCGCGGATCCGGGTCCTGCAGGGAGGGAGGTGGCTTCACAGACGCCTGCTCAGAGCAGGCACTGTGAAGCAGCCTGTACTTCTCGCAGATCGGTGATCTGTCAGAGTGCTATGCAAACTGGCAGATCACCGATCTGTATTGTCCCCCCCTGGGGCAAAGTAAAAAAGTAAAAAAAAAAATTTCCAAATGTGTAAAAAAAAATTAAAAAAAATATTCCAAAATAATGCAAAAAAAAAAAAAATTTTATTCCCATAAATACATTTCTTTATCTAAATTTAAAAAAAAAAACAATAAAAGTACACATATTTAGTATCGCCACGTCCGTAACGACCCAACCTATAAAACTGCCACACTAGTTAACCCCTTCAGTAAACACCGTAAGAAAAAAAAAAAAAAACGAGGCAAAAAACAACGCTTTATTACCATACCGCCGAACAAAAAGTGGAATAACACGCGATCAAAAAGACATATATAAATAACCATGGTACCACTGAAAGCATCATCTTGTCCCGCAAAAAACAAGCCGCCATACAGCATCATCAGCAAAAAAATAAAAAAGTTATAGTCCTGAGAATAAAGCGATACCAAAATAATTATTTTTTCTATAAAATAGTTTTTATCGTATAAAAGCGCCAAAACATAAAAAAAATGATATAAATGAGATATCGCTGTAATCATACTGACCCGACGAATAAAACTGCTTTATCAATTTTAACAAACCCGGAACGGTATAAACGCCTCTCCCAAAAGAAATTCATGAATAGCAGGTTTTTGGTCATTCTGCCTCACAAAAATCGGAATAAAAAGCGATCAAAAACGGTCACGTGTCCGAAAATGTTACCAATAAAAACGTCAACTCGTCCCGCAAAAAACAAGACCTCACATGACTCTGTGGAGCAAATGTGGAAAAATTATAGGTCTCAAAATGTGGAGACGCAAAAACTTTTTTGCTATAAAAAGCGTCGCTGGTTTCACACTTCCGTTTTTGTCTGCAGCGTTTTTTGCACAAAAAAATGCATGCGTTTTTTCCCTATATTTAACATTGAAAACGCATGCGGTTTTTTTGTACGCGTTTGGTCGCGTTTTCAAACGCATGCGGTTTTTTTCTGCATGCGTTCATTTTCAGAAATACAACCTGCAGTATTTTCTTGCGTTTTTAAGCACATGCGTTTGTTTGCGTTAAAAACGCATGCATTTTTATCGAAAAAAACAGAAAACACACTGAAAAGCCACCCACCACCATCAAGGTGATAGAGATCCAAACCCTAACCCTAACTCTACCCCTAACCTCACCCCTAACCGTTTAATGAACATTTTCTGACAGTCATAGTGCCACGTATTTCAGTGCCACGTATTTCAGTGCCACGTATTTCAGTGCCATGTATTTCAGTGCCACGTATCACGTATTTCAGTGCCACGTGTTTCAGTGCCACGTATTTCAGTGCCACGTATCACGTATTTCAGTGCCACATATTTTAGTACCACGTATTTCAGTTGCACGTATTTCAGTGCCACGTATTTCAGTGCCACGTATTTCAGTGCCACGTATCACGTATTTCAGTGCCACGTGTTTCAGTGCCACGTATTTAAGTGCCACGTATCACATATTTCAGTGCCACGTATTTCAGTGCCACGTATTTCAGTGCCA